>NC_029788.2:21655169-21713057 GCF_000816755.2 Arachis ipaensis
AGTGAAGTTTCCAAAAGATTTTTGTTATAGGCTAAGTAGTAAAGTGGCAAGGGTTTGGTGAGCTTCGAGTGGAAAAGAAAAAGGGATTCATTGGAAGAGTTGAAAAAACACCAGTAGGAGTAAAAAAGATGGGAGTCTCGGGTTCAAAGATTTCCATATTCAGAATATAGTGCACCTAGCTAAACAAGCATGGAGATTATTGGAGAACCCTGAGACTATTTGGGTCAGAATCCTAAAGGCTTTAAACTTTTTGGATTGTGAATTTTGGGAGACCAAAGATAAAAAGTGAGCATCTTAGACATGGAAGAGTCTATTGCAAGGAAGAAATTTAATTTTAAAGAAAGGGAAGTGGAGCATTGGAAATGGGGGAAGGGTAAGAATTTAAGAGGATAATTGGGTTATAGGTAACATCAGCTTGCACGGACAGCAAAATCCAAAGATTAACAAAATTAAACAGTTGCTAAAAGAGGGTGAAGGCTAGGATTTTCGAAAAATAAGAGGCATGTTTGATCAAGAGCGTTTTAAGAGAATAGTAAGAACTCCTGTAAGTATATTAGGAAGAAAAGACACCTTAATTTGTCCATATTGTTGAGATGGCTAGTACTTAGTGAAGTCGGGATATCATGCGACTAAAATGGATAGTCTAGAATTGGATTCAGATTAACCATCAACAAGCGAGAACGGAAAGGAGATATGGAAATAAATTTTGGGGCTTCGAGTCCCATAGAAAATTAAAATGTTCCTTTAGAAAGCATCACATAATATTTATCCAGTTTATGATAATTTGAGGAAAAAATAAATTACTAACAATTTTTGTTGCTCAATTTGTGTGTAGGAGGTGGAGACTACTGAACATGCATTACTTCTATGCCAATGGACAAGGACAGCATGGTTTGGTTCACAAATCCAATGCTGCCCAACTAAATAGACAGTTATAACTTTTGAAAATTGGTTGTTGAATATTATAAAGAGAATTAAAGATACAGGAGTAGAACACCAGAATAGGATCATTAGCAAGGTAGCTTTCCTAATTTGAGAGATTTGGAAAACTAGAAATCTAAAAGTCCACTAGAACATTGAACTAAATCCCAGAATTACAATAGATAGAGCTAAAATCCTAGAGAAAGAGTTCTATGCAAACATAGAGGATAACTGTAAGAACCAGATTTTTAGTAAACAGACTTTTTTGGTTATAAAAAAACAAAAATTAAAAAGAGAAGGAGAGTTACGAGGTCAAACTTGGCTTTATGAGGGTAATTAATCCCTCTAAGTCAAATTTGACTAATGGATATTAAATACTATCTTACCATTGGCTTAGTTACCACACCAGAAACTTTGAACCGCAAAAACACTTTTAGTAACGATTCTGTGTGCGCAAAGAAAAACTCTAGTAACAAAAAACCTCAGAACCAGTGGTAAAAGTAATTTTTATTCAAGTAAATGTGTCTCTAGATTTATATTTGCTATCTCTTCATGATTTATTTCTTTAAAAATAAATATTAGCCATGAATTATTTTACTACCCGGTAAAAATTATCCGAACCAAATTTCTGCCTAGTATTCCGCAAATGACTCCTAAAGGTCCCGAATCCTCTTGATTGCTACCCAAGTAACTCAGTCCCCCTCTCTCAGCCTCTGGGCCGAGATTATCTCAGCCTCTCATCCTTCTCTGCTGTATTTTTAACCACGAGTAATTAACCGCAGTTAACTGCAGATAAATATGTCATTATGACGTTGACTGTGTTTCCTCGAAGTCACACATCTTCTCTCTTACTATCAGTCCATTCCTCTCTAATTTTTTCAGCCCTCTTTTACCACATTTAATTAGGTTAGACTTCATATTTTATTTAAGATAATTACCAAGCAAAAATTCAATAACATTTTACCATAAAGAGAGAGATAAAAACTGTGAGTGAGAGAGTAGAAACAGAGGAACTTCTGCACATAATACCTGTATTTTTAGCCCCTTATCTCACTGTTTATACAATATTCTTCAAGTGTTCTTAAAGGACTCAAACCATACAAGCATAAACACTTGCTCATTTTCGTCAATCCTTGCGTTTATACCGAAATTTCGGCTAGGTAAACTCTTGTTCTTTATGCTTTCCTTTTTATTTTTAAAAATAGTAGTCATGATGAATTCTTACTCTCCTCCATTTATATAAAACTCCTCTTGAAGCACCCATGGAGCACGCCTAAGGAGTTAGAGAGATTTGCGCTCAAAGTGGTTGAATTTTGACGTTTTGCGACACTTTAGGCCAAAAACGAAACTCACCACCATCAGCTGTATTTCTGCCCTTGTGTGTATATTTTCTAGTGTATGAAAGGATTAATAACTGAATTGCATAAGAGGTAAGGGTTAGGAATAGTTAGAGTATGTTTGTGTTTGTTTTCGGCGCTTGTATGAGCCACTTTATGGTGAATTTAGCTTGTTTTCAAATTCTGGAAATTCTATAAGTTACCACTATTTTGGCCTGCCAAATATGTACAATATACTGTTATATTACCTTTGGATTTTGTGTGGTAACATCCGGAAACACGGAAGCACTTGTGGTTTAAGTTTCAAGCTTTAAACATCACAAAAAGTGAAGAAAAATATAAAAATCGTACCTCTGAAATTTTCAGTCACTAAGAGCACAAAAATTATGATGGAAAAGAGTTAAAAAGTAGTCAGAAAAATATTTTTAATCCTATGAAATAAAGGTGTAAAAGTAAAAAGGGTGTTATGGTCATTTTTGGGTAAAAAGAGAGATAAAAATGTAATTTAAATGAAAAATAAGTAAAATTCTTAACTTAGTGTCATTAGGGATAAAGTAGTAATTATATAAATTAGTTGAGTCAAGATTATAATTACAATAAAGTTTTGGGCCTAAATAAAAGTTTTAGTAAAAGTTAGAAGTAAAACAGTAAAAAGCGGTAATTAGAATAAGTAAATAAATTAATAAAGAGTAATTTGGTTTTAGGTCCCTTATGGTGAAATTTGGCACTTAATAAAAATATTAGGAGTAATTTTGATAATAGGCAACTATTAAGATTAATCCGGTAAGATTTTGACGCTAAATAAGGTTAAACGGTAAAACTAGAGTACTTAGGGTCATTGATGAGCGGATAATTTATACGCTTTTTGGCATTGTTTTTAGGTAGTTTTTAATATGTTTTAGTCACTTTTTATTATATTTTTATTAGTTTTTAAATAAAAATAACATTTCTGGACTTTACTATGAGTTTGTGTGTTTTTCTGTAATTTCAGGTATTTTCTGGCTGAAATTGAGGGAGCTGAGCAAAAATCTGATTCAGGCTGAAAAAGGACTGTTGATGTTGTTGGATTCTGACCTCTCTCCACTCGGAATGGATTTTCTGGAGTTACAGGAGTCCAATTGGCGCGCTTCCAATTGGGTTGGAAAGTAGACATCCAGGGCTTTCCAGCAATATATAATAATTCATACTTTGCTCAAGGATAGATGATGTAAACTGGCGTTCAACGCCAGTTCCATGTTGTAGTCTGGCATTCAGCGCCAGAAACAAGTTACAACTTGGAGTTCAACACCAGAAATAGGTTGCAACCTGACGTTCAACTCCAGAAACAGCCCAGGCACGTGAGAAGCTTAAGTCTCAGCCCAGCACATACCAAGCGGGCCCCAGAAGTGGATTTTTGCACTATCCATCTTAGTTTACTCATTTTCTGTAAACCTAGGTTACTAGTTTAGTATTTAAACAACTTTTAGAGACTTATTTTATAACTCATGACATTTTAGATCTGAACTTTGTACTCTTTGACGACATGAGTCTCTAAACTCCATTGTTGGGGGTGAGGAGCTCTGCTGTGTCTCAATGAATTAATGCAATTACTTCTGTTTTCCATTCAAACACGCTTGTTTCTATCTAAGATGTTCATTCGCACTTCAATATGATGGATGTGATGATCCGTGACACTCATCACCATCCTCAACCTATGAATGCGTGCCTGACAACCACCTCCGTTCTACATTCGATTGAATGAGTATCTCTTGGATTCCTTAATCATAATCTTCGTGGTATAAGCTAGAATCCATTGGCAGCATTCTTGAGAATCCGGTCTAAACCTTGTCTGTGGTATTCCGAGTAGGATTCAGGGATTGAATGACTGTGACTAGCTTCAAACTCACAAGGGTTGGGTGTAGTGACAGACGCAAAAGGATCAATGGATCCTATTCCAGCATGAGTGAGAACCGACAGATGATTAGCCGTGCGGTGACAGCGCACCTGGACCATTTTCACTGAGAGGACGGATGGTAGCCATTGACAACGGTGATCCACCAACACACAGCTTGCCATAGGAGGAACCTTGCGTGCGTGAAGAAGAAGACAGGAGAAAAGCAGAGATTCAGAAGACAAAGCATCTCCAAAACTCCAACATATTCTCCATTACTGCATAACAAGTATCTATTTCATGCTCTCTTATTTTTCGCAATTCAAACTGATAAATATAATTGATATCCTGACTAAGAGTTACAAGATAACCATAGATTGCTTCAAGCCAACAATCTCCATGGGATTCGACCTTTACTCACGTAAGGTATTACTTGGACGACCCAGTGCACTTGCTGGTTAGTGGTACGAGTTGTGAAAAGTGTGATTCACAATTCGTGCACCAGTCATATTAGTAATTTTAGGTATAAAGTTAAATTAAAAATGATTAATTAACTTAATAAAAGAGAAAATGTCTATTAGAAAAAATACAAAGATACAATGGTAAAATAATAACATTAGTGGTGAAAGCATCTTTAAAAACTTAATAAAAACGGTAAAAAGAGAAGTCAAATAAAAGGGGCAAAAAGAGAAAATGTAACATGACTGAGATATTTCAAGAAAAAATTGGGTATAAGTTTTTATAGAAGAAGGGAAGAGAAGTCCCTTATAAATAAATTTTGTTGAGATGTGCCGCGGAAGAAGAAACTGTAAACCCCAAGGTGCTAAGAAGTACCTGGCAGAGCGGACTTCCATCCCGCCTGGCCAGAGAATATATGAACATGGGGATGGTCCGTCATATGGACTGTTACTCACTTGGAGCACCTTGTATTTTTGGGACATTCTTTATTAGTGTCGCGAATTGTATTTCGGGCACCAGTGCGCGACCGACCCAGTGGAGTAGCCATATCCAGACTTGGGCTAGGTAACGGGTAGCCAACCAACGTATGAGCTCATGACCTACGTAGGATCAGACATGCATCATACTTGGTTGTTGCATTTTCTTGCTTGTATCTGCTTATTTGTATATGTGACTGTTATACTATTATATACTTGTGATTGCATCTATTTGTATGATTAATTACTGTTGTGACCTTATAAACGATTAGACTTAGGCTACAAACCCCTTAGGTTTTCGTATAGCACCCTAACGGGAACCTTAGGTTCTCACCCCTTTTTCCCATGTCTGTAGATGGGGACCGACGTGATCTTCTTTGAGTACCTAGTGTACGAAAGCTACGTGGACCCTGCGACGGGGAGCACGGTGTTTTAGGGTAGTCCGCGTACACACACCTTCTATCTTCCTGACCATCCTTTTTCTCACCCTCTGCTCAGCCAGGAGGTTGACCCTGTCATGCCTTATGATACACTGCTATCTGAGCTTCACCCTGACAGAGGCCAATATCCTTTTCCGCCTTACCCTCTAAACATGGCAGAGACAATACCGGAGTCTCCGATCATTGACATACTCGAGTATCCACCATGGTTTAACCCCGAAGAGGATCAAGTGGTTCCCGATATACCGATGCTCGATGCTCCACCACCATCCTTTGTAGCCGAGCTAGACTTGGTCATGATGGGCTAGAAGTTGGGTCATTACAATAACCATCACAGTAATCAGATAGCCAGAAAAAGCAGAGTTCATAGTATTACCTAGAGACCTCCTTCATACAGTTGGGTAAAGGTAAATGTTGATGTGGCTTTTTTCTGGGAATTAAAGATGCGGAGCTACCGCAACAATTATCAGAGATCATCATGGAAAGGTACTCATAGGAGCCACAAATAAACTGAAAGTAGCATCAAGTTTGGTGACAGAAGCTTTGGCAATAAGAAAAGCAATGGTTCTAATATGGAATTTGCAATTGAAGAAGGTTTTGATTGAGTCATACAACCAATTAATTATTCAAGCAATAAAGTCAAGAACATAAATTGAAAAAATTTTGCCAATACTTAAAGATATCTGGGAGCTTCAATAGGGGAACGTTAATTGCAGATTTACCTGGGTACTAAGAGAAGGCAATCAATTGGCTCACACGATAGCAAATTTGGCAAGCTTGAACAGTCTCAATCATAGGTGGTGCGTGTGTCCTCCAGATGCAGTTAGAAGAATTGTCATTGAGGAGGGATCCCTGACTCCGGCAGAGATGCAGACCGTGTAAAGTGAGTCAAAGCATCTTGCAAACTGTGGAGGTTTCATGAAATTACAGCGGCCATGAACCGGAGGTGTGAAGAAAAGAAGGCAATAACTTGAGAGAGGAAGAGACTCGATAGCGCATTGCCTAGAAGCAGTGGGGATTCCAAGAGAAGTAGGGATATTGATCGTTCGGAGCAGAAGAGCCTCATTAACCGAGAGATGGAGCACCAATGGAGGAAGGTGACGAGATGCAGCATAGAAAAATGCTCATTCGAGAAGAAGGGTAGAACATATGTGCTTCCTCCATCTTGTGTTACATGTGGCATTAATAGAAGAAGGATTAAGTTAGTGTATTAGTTGATGGGTGGAAAACCCATTCAATTGAATTAGGCCCCTATTCTCTGATTGGTTTTTTGAGTGTAGGTTGGGTTTTTACCCACCCATATCCAAGTCCAAAAAAATCTATAATTTATAACTAAGTTGGGTTAATCGAGTGATTCACTTATTCGTCTGCTTAAATAAGTGTTGAAAATTTGAATATCTTCTTGTGAATTGATGCCCTGGAATACCCAAAAAAATCATCACATATTAGATATTGCAAATCCCATTATTTTTTTGTGAGAAAGGGGGGTCAAATGCCCTGATAAACCCCAATTTTGTGGTTTATATTGTGTAGAATTTGGGGGGTTTTGTCAATATTTCTCACACTTATTCACAAGAAATGCATGGTTTTGTGTTTACTTCCTAATATTGCCCCATGATGAAAAACATGCTTATTTTGCCTCAAAATTGCCATATTTTAATCCTCTTCTATTGCCATTCGATGCCGTGATGTATTTGTTGAGTGATTTCAGGAATTATAGGGTAGGAATGGCTTAGAAGAGAGAAAGAAAGCATGTACAAAAGGGAGGAACATGAAGACTTGAAATTTTGAAAAAAGCAGCATTGGCGCGCCCACGCACTCCACGCGCACGCGTGGATGAGGTTGGCTGGAAGCGCCGCGCAAGGATGGACGCATCCGCGCGGATAAGAAGATTCCTATCGACGCGCACGCGCACTTGGCATGCACGCGAGGATCGAAAAAGCAATCGGCGCGCACGCATGGGACGCTGCACGTGACCTCATTAAAGAAAATCGTGCCTGGCAATTTCTGAGGCTTATCAGGCCCAATTTCAAGCTATTTCTGCATGGAAAAGACCCAAGGATGCTAGGGAAAAAGGGGGGATCAACCATTTTACACGAATACACAATTTTTAGCTAGTTTTTGGTTCTTTATTCTTCTAGAGAGAAAAACCCTTGTTCCTCTCTAGATCTAGTTTTAATTTGATCTTCCCTTGTTGAATTGTGAATTGGATCTTGTTAATTACTAGTTTTAATTGTTCAATTTGAATTTCCTAGTATAATTTTGCTTATATCTTGTGATAGCTTTATGAATTCTTGTCAATTGTCATTTTATACCCATTTCATGAATGTTATGAATCTTGGCTTGTTAATGTTATATTGATGATTTCTATGTTTAATTGTGTTATTTGGATGATTGTATGTCGAAAATTGTTAGTGGGTACTTGTTGATTTCAATTTAATTGCTATTTTGAACATGTCTTTTGTTAATGCTTACCATGTGTTTGATGAAATGTTTACTTTGATTATGAAGTAGTTTTCTTTACTCTTGGCCTAGGCCAAAGGAATTGGGTAAACTTGAGTCATTGGGTCTAATGGATTTGATGATTTGGGAGCCCTTAGTGGTCAATTTGATAACCATTGACGCTAACCTTCTACTAAGTCAATTAGTAGTGAGGTTAGAACTTATAGATTGATGTTGACCAAACCATTTGACGTACTTCAAGTATAGAAGTAGACTTAATGAGTTTGGTTCCTCATAATTGTCATGATAAGGTTATTAGATAAGGATGGTGACCCCAATTCCCATGCCTAGCCAAGAGTTGCTTTTATTATTCATACTTGAAAACCAAAATTCCCAATCACTTGCCTTAGTTATAGTTACCTGTTTAGCTTAGAATAGAATCATATTGAATGTTACTTTGTTATTTTGAAATCACTCATATCTTGCTTAGTTGATTGAATTAGTTTCTAGCAATCTAAGATTACTTGCTTGTTAAGATTTCCATTTATTTTTATGCTCATAACTCACAACCCCGGATTTCTAACCAATGTTGAAGCATATGTTTGCCCATTCCATGTAAGACGACCTGAGGTTTGAATACTTCGGTTATTTCTATTGGGGTTGAACTTGTGACAACCAAATCCCTCTTCTAAATTTGATGCCCGAGGATTGTTGTTGGTAGAGCTATACTTGCAACGCAGTTTTATTGAGGAAAATCTTTACCAATACACCCTTAGGTCTCCATCAGGCCCCAAACAAAACAAGCTAACTAAAGTCTAAAGTCTCTTAAATTAGACACGCCTAAAGAATCAGCTAACAAGGTTTGATTAATAATAGGAGGGGCAGGCTCAAAATAATGCAGACCTAAGGATAGATCATGGCCTACTTAGCAAGTTGGTCAACAACAAAGTTTGCTTCACAATGGATATGAGTCCAGGAGATGTCAAAAATCCTTGAAGCATGAACACTAATATCATCTAGTAGAGAAGCACATAGGAGAGAAGCCAAACACCCATGCTTAGTAAACTAAATAGCAGAAGCCAAATCAGATTCAAGAACAACGTGGCTAACTTGTGATCCACTATAATTTTAAGACCATGAAGGACACTCCAAAGCTTAGCATGCACAATTGAACAACTTTTGAAGTTGCAAGAGAACCCCATCAAGAACTGGCCAAAGTGGTTTCTGAAAACCCCACTACAAGTGGCATTGCTGGTCTGAGCATTATATGAACTATCTACATTGATTTTCACACAATTTTCAATAGGAAGCTCCCATTTAATGAAGATGTTGGAGCTAGTGGGGCAACCCGGGGAGGGGCCAGAGGCTGCTAATGATCATCTCAGTTGCTTTCGAGACAGGGGTGTCATCTCCCTCAAAAATTAGCTTATTCCTGAAAAACCACAAAGAAGAGAGTGTGACACCAAAAATACAAGGCCAATCTCTTGTACTGCTAAGATTTTTAGGCAACCAATCTTGAATGTTAAGGCTGAAGAAGTCATAGGTTGTCATAGGATGGATAAGAGAATTCCAATACTCTTAGTAAAGGTGCAATCTCTGAGAATATAGAGAGCAGTTTCATCATTAATATGGCAGCGTGGGAAATTTCTAGTGGTTGAGAGGCGATGTCGTCTTTTATCAACATTGGTGAGAATGGCATTGTTGGCAACAAGCCATAATAAAGACCGAATCTTTTCAGGACCTTTCGAATGCCAAATGAACCTAGTATGTCGTTCTAAAGTCAAAGGTACCATTAGAAGATAATGACCAGGCAATATGATAAAGTCTTTTTCAAGGGGAGGGTGGAGAAATTGTTGTAATCTTTTTGATGATATCATTTGACAACCATATCCTCATTTTTTCAGTGTCCCAAGAACATAAAATAGTAAGAAAATCATTTAGTGTACTTGAATAATCCAAGGGTTGACTTACCCGAGAGGCATGATGTTCTAACTCTTCTATATTGGGCACCTACTGATAGTCCCAAAAATTAATTCTAGTCCCATCCTCAATGCACCAAATATGATTTCTTTGCACATCAGGCCAGGTTTTACAAATCCCTTTCTAGAGATTCGAGTCGATCCTTCTTCTATCCACCTTAGGAATGATGTCATCACCTGCACTATACATAGATCTTAGGACCTTAGTCCAGAAAGTATCTTTCTTTTCAATGAGTCCCTAACCATTTTTCATCATGAAAGTTTGATTTACTTTGTTAGATTTTCTAATTCCCAAGCCTCCATGCTTTTTAGGTTTGCAGACATTATCATAGTTAAGGAGGTGAATCTTCTTGGTTTGATCTCTTTCTTTCTAGAGAAAACTCCTGCATTTATGATCAATAAAATTACAAGTAGAAAATGAAAGTAATGCAGATTGCATAGTATAAATAGGGATAGAAGATAGGACATATTTCACTAGGGTGGTCTGTCCGGATAAAGATAGAGATGACGCTTTCCATGAGTTCAAATGAGAGTTTAGCTTATTAATGATGTCACTAAAGTTGTGCTTTGAGACTTTAGAGTAAATGAGAGGAACTCCTAGGTATTTTCCAAGGTCCTCCATCCTGGAAACCTGCAAAGCGTCACTTATCTCCATTCTGACTTGATTTCCCACATTCCTTGAAAAGAACACTTTATTCTTCTCAAGATTGACTTTTTGGCCAGAGCTATCACAAAAAGTCTTAAGACATTTATTTATGATCTTATCTTGTTCTAAATTGGATTTAGCAAAAAGAATCAGGTCGTTCGCAAAGCAAAGATGAGAAATAGCAGGCCCATTCTTCTTAAGAATAATTGGTTTCTAGAACCCAGGCTCAACTGCCGCATTAATAAGTTGTGAGAGGCGCTCGATTCAAAGAATAAAAATATAGGACGAAATGGGATCTCCTTGGTGAATGCCTCTAGTCAGTTTAAATTCATCCAGCTCCTCATTATTCTAGAGAACACGCATACAGAAAGATGAGATACATGAGAGGATCACATTAATAAGATGAGAGGGTAGCCCAATATCATTCAGAGTATCTCTGACAAAGCTCTATTTCAGACGATCATAGGCTTTCTCTAGGTCTATCTTGATAACCATCTAACCTTTAGACCCTTTCTTATTTCTCATAAAGTGTATTACTTCTTGAGTAATAATGATATTGTTCGAGCTTTGACGGCTAGGCACAAAACTACATTGAGTGAGTTGAACCAACTTATTCATAACTCTTCAAAGCCTGTTAGCAATGATATTTGTGACAACTTTATAGGACACATTGCAAAGACTAATCGATCGCATTTGCTTGAGACTAGAGATGAGGTTAGTCTTGGGGATAAGAGAAATTAACATTTCATTAATATCACCCACTCTCTTTGGATTCTGGAATATTTACTTGACCAAAGAACAAAGATTAGCACCTACTTTGTCCCATTGGTTTTTGTAAAATATGGCTTAAATTCCATCTCTACCTGAGACCTTAAAAATGTCCACGTTGAATATGGCGTTCTTAACATCCATATCAGAGATATTTTTGTCCAGCAGGTTATTATCCTTAGCACAAAGAGTAGGAAAGAAATTTTGGTGGATATAAAGCTTATCAGACATAGTATTAATATAAAGATCAGAGAAGAAGGTAAAGGCTATGGACTCCAAGGCGTCTTTGTCAGTAACCGTATTGCTATTAAAATCAAGAAGGGAGTTGACTTTGTTGCATCTTCTGCGAACCATAATTGATCCATGAAAGAATTTAGTATTCCTATCGTCATATTCAATTCAATTAACTTTGAATTTTTGATACCACAACAACTCTTCTAAAGCAAGAACTTTTTCATAGTCTTTTTAGAGTTGTGTTTGAAGGCCTTTTAGAAATAAATTCTTACTAAAATTCAAGCTTAGGACAATCTTCTGAAGTCTTATGAGAATTCTTCTTTTCTTTTTAAAAATGTCTCTAAAGACCTCATGGTTCCAATCTTTAAAAGTATTTTTAAAATTAAAGATACCAACAGACCAAGACAAATTCACATTCCAAGAATTCATGACCAAATTATTAAAATCTGGATGTGAAATCCATGCGGCAAGAAACCGAAAAGGTCTCCTACCTCTATTCACCTAAGAGCTAGTAGAGAGTTGAAGACAAATTGGGGCATGGTCAAACTTGAGCATGGGCAAGTACTTCAAACAGGCTTCAAAAAATTGTAGTTGCCAATCAAGATTATTGAGGCTTTGATGCACCACTATTTCATGGTGCACTTTAAGCTGAATTGAGTGGATTTTATCCATTATTCTCACACTTATTCATATAATTCGTATGTTTTACATTTTTTTTCCTAATTTTGTGCTATGATTGAAAACATGCTTCTTTGGCCTTAAATTTGCTAATTTTAATCCTCTCTTCTTACCATTCGATGCTGTGATATGTTTGTTAAGTATTTTTAGGTTTTATAGGGTAGGAATGACTTAGAGGATGGAAAAGAAGCATGCAAAAGTGGAAGAAAGACAAGAAATGGAGTATTTTAGAATCCGGTAGCAACGCGCACGCATGGACGACGCATACGCGTGACTGGTGCATTCGACAGATGATGCGCACGCGTGGCTGACGCCTACGCGTGGCCAGTGAAAAGTCCAGCGACACGTACGCGTGGTTGATGCGTACGCGTGACGAGCGTCACGTGCTGCAATTTACAGAAAATGTTGGGGGCGATTTCTAGGCTGCTTTTGACCCAGTTTCAGGCTCGAAAATACATATTAGAGGCTGCAGAGTGGAGTTGGAAGGGAATCAATCATTCACTTCTCATTCATTCACATTTTTAGGTTTTAGATGTAGGTTTCTAGAGAGAGAGGCTCTCTCACCTCTCTAGATTTTAGGATTTTTAGTTTTATTTCTTCTCCAATTTAGATTTTCATCTTGCTTTAATTTAGTTTCTATTTTACATTCTATTATTCTAGCATCTTAGTTTATCTTCTCTTGTTGATTTCTTTGTTTTCCCAATTTAGTTTATGAACTCTTCATGTTAGATTCAATTTCCTATTTAATGCAATTTGAGGTATTTCATGTTTATTGCTTCTTTCTTCATTTGTTATTATTGATTCCTTGCGATTGTTGGTCTTAGATTTTTCATTCTCTTATTACTTTTCTATGCTTTTATTTTGTGCCTTCCAAGTGTTTGATAAAATACTTGGGTAGATTTTAAATTATATTTTTTATGTTCTTAACTTGGATTGAGTGATGTGGAGACTCTTGAATTGTCAAAGTCTCTTGTTGGTTGCTGATTGAAAGTTGCTAGTTGGCTTGAGCTTCACTAACTCTAGTCTTTGATTAAGACTTGTGAACTCAAGTTGAATTGCTCACTTGACTTTCCTTCAACTATTAGAGGTTAACTAACTTAGAGGTTAATAGTTGAAGGAAAGTCAAGTGAGCAATTCAACTTGAGTTCACAAATCCTAATCAAAGACTAGAGTTAGTGAGACTCAAGCTAACTAGCAACTTTTAATCACCAACCAACAAGAGACTTTGGCAATTCAAGAGTCTCCACATCACTCAATCCAAGTTAAGAACATAAAAAATCTAATTTAAAATCTACCCAAGCATTTTATCAAACACTTGGAAGGTACAAAATAAAAGCATAGAAAAGTAATAAGAGAATGAAAAATCTAAGACCAACAATTGCAAGGAATCAATAATAACAAATGAAGAAAGAAGCAATAAACATGAAATACCTCAAATTGCATTGAATAGAAAATTGAATCTAACATGAAGAGTTCATAAACTAAATTGGAAAAACAAAGAAATCAACAAGAGAAGATAAACTAAGATACTAGAATAATAGAATGTAGAATAGAAACTAAATTAAAGCAAGATGAAAATCTAAATTGGAGAAAAAATAAAACTAAAAATCCTAAAACCTAGAGAGATGAGAGAGCCTCTCTCTCTCTCTCTAGAAACCTACATCTAAAACCTAAAAATGTGAATGAATGAGAAGTGAATGATTGATTCCCTTCCAGCTCCACTCTGCAGCCTCTAATCTGTATTTTCGGGCCTGGAACTGGGTCAAAAGCAGCCCAGAAATCGACCTAGCATTTTCTATAAATTGCAGCACGTGACGCTCGTCACACGTATGCGTCAGCCACGCGTACGCGTCGTTAGACTTTTCATTAGCCACGCGTAGGCGTCTGCCACGCATGCGCGTCATCTGAATGCACCAATCATGCGTATGCGTCACCCATGCGTGCACGTCGCTACCAGATTCTGAAATACTTAATTTCTTGTGTTTCTTCCACTTTTGTATGCTTCTTTTCATTCTCTAAGCCATTCCTGCCCTATAAAACCTGAAAATACTTAACAAACATATCACGGCATCAAATGGTAAGAAGAGAGGATTAAAATTAGCAAATTTAAGGCCAAAGAAGCATGTTTTCAATCATAGCACAAAATTAGGAAGGAAAATGTAAAACATGCGAATTATATGAATAAGTGTGAGAATAATGGATAAAATCCACTCAATTCAGCCTAAAATGCACCATGAAATAGTGGTGCATCAAATCTTTCCACACTTAAACGTTAGCATGTCCTCATACTAAGCTCAAGAGAACCTATAAAGGAGGTGAAGAAGAATTGTAGAATTTATGAAATACAACCTATCTATATGAATGCAACTAAATGAAAAATGTTTTTTCCTATTTGGTTAAAAGTAAATGAGCCTTCCAAAAATAAATATGAACTGGATTCCACTAATTCAAATCATAAAATGAAGTACAAATAGACTTGCAAGAAGAAAGCTCGTGAAAGCTGGAAATAAAGAATCGAGCATCGAACCCTCACTGGAAGTGTATACACTCTAATCGCTCTAGTGTTTAAGGTTCGATTATCTCAATTCTCTACTAATCTTCCTTTCTAAGACTTGCTCTTCTTCTACCAATCAAAAAAAATTTAATGCGCAAATACACATATCAAGAGGTCTTTTCAAGGGTTATAATAGGATTAGGGTCAAGGTAGGATTGTATTTGGCCAAGTGGACTAAAATCTGAATCCTTGATTAACCCAAACTTTCCACCTATCTTAAGACAACCATGTAATCAGAATATAAAATCTAACTACCTATTAACTATGTTTTCCACATATTCATATATCTCAATTTTGAGTACAGTACATATGCATTGCTATCGCCATTTACTTTGGGCCATTTTGTCCCCTTTTATTATTTGCTATTTTTCTTTTCTTTTTCTTTTTTTTTCCCTTTTTTCTTCTTATTTTTCTTTTCTTTTGTTTTTCTCAATGCATATGATTAAGGCATTGAATGCATGAACATGTCCTCAACATTCTTTTCACATTTTCACAAAAAAGTCTAACATACTCAATTTCCAAACCAAATATTTCCAAACCCAATTTCTCCACACTTAAATCATGAGCACTCTCACTATTCTAAGCTAACCAAGGATTCAAATTAAGGACATTATTATTTTCCACTTAGAGTTAATGATGTGCTAAAGTAAAGAATAAATGGGGTAAAATAGGCTCAATATTGGGTTGCAAAGAAAAATGAAAGGGTAAGACCATATGGGTATGTGAGCTATAGTGAAACAAAGGTCTCAATCACATAAGTGTATGCATACATCAAACAATGGAAATATAGAATTAAGCTAGACGAAGATCACAATTTTAGAGGAACAACACACACCAAAACAAAATATTAGTTGATAAGATGCAACCAATTAAATAGATTCAAAATCTCACTGGTTTTGTGTGTTCGAGCTCTAAACCATGTTCCAAAATAAATTTTTTCAAGCAAGTTCAACAAAAATTTTAATTCAAATTAGTGAAATGCTATAAAATAGTGTCTTGGGAAATAATTCATCACTTCAACCAAGTAGTACATAAATGCAAGCAACTAACTACTCATGCTATCTATTATGCAATGCAACAATTAATTAACAAAGAAGATTAAACCTTGGTGTTGAGACAGGAAGTAGTTACCCACGGAAGTCGGTATCTACCTCCCCACACTTAAAGATTGCACTGTCCTCGGTGCATGCAAAGATGTGCAAGTGGACTTGGGTTGCTACAACTGATGCGTTTTCTCCAAAGATTGTGCGGCGGTACTTGTTTGTCTGCCCCAATTGGAAGTTTTCCGTTTTCCTTCTTGGTGGCCATCCTGAAAGAAGAGAAAAATGAAGTAGAATAACCCACAACAATGATATGCAAACAAATAAAAGATGGGTGGGCCAATGCCAAGTAATAATGAGGTTCTCAACTACATGGTAGCTACAACATGCAAGTGAGAAAACAATAAAAGCGAAGGAAATTTCAAGTAAATAGCAGACAAGTCAAGAAGCACCCAAAACAATGCAAGAAATATGCAACAAGTGAGTAAGAACAGTCAACACCAATAGTATAATATCAAACTTAGAAAAGAAAATAAGAACAAGCAACAAAGTTAAAATGCAATAAATAAAAGTATGCAAATGCAATAAATGAGGGAGAATAAAGATGAGAAGGGAAATGAATGAAGAATAAGAAAGGTAGAAAGAAAGAAGAACGAGAGAAGAAAGTAGAAAAAAAAAGGAGAGAAGAAAGATGAAGAAAGTAAAAGATGATGCGACGCGTAAGCGTTGCCCACGTGTACTGATGAGTGGATAATTTATACGCTTTTTGGCATTGTTTTTAGGTAGTTTTTAGTAGGATCTAGCTACTTTCTAGTATATTTTTATTAGTTTTCAAGAAAAATTCATATTTCTGGACTTTACTATGAGTTTGTGTGTTTTTCTGTAATTTCAGGTATTTTCTGGCTGAAATTGAGGGACTTGAGCAAAAATCTGATTCAGAGGCTGAAAAAGGACTGCAGATGCTGTTGGATTCTGACCTCCCTGCACTCGAAATAAATTTTCTAGAGCTATAGAAACCCAATTGGCGCTCTCTTAATTGCGTTGGAAAGTAGACATTCTGGGCTTTCCAGCAATATATAATAGTCCATACTTTGCCCGAGTTTTGATAACGCAAACTGGCATTTGAACACCCACTTTCTACCCTATTCTGGCGTTAAACGCCAGAACTGGCATAAAAGCTGGAGTTAAACGCCCAAACTGGCACCAAAGCTGGCGTTTAACTCCAAGAAGAGTCTCTACACGTGAAAGCTTCAATGCACAGGCTAAGCACACACCAAGTGGGCCCTGGAAGTGGATTTCTGCACTATCTGCACTTAGTTACTCATTTTCTGTAAACCCTAGTTACTAGTTTAGTATAAAAAACTACTTTTAGAGATTTATTTTACATATTATGTTATTATTTTGATCATTGTACACGTTTGGAGGCTGGCCTCACGGCCATGCCTAGACCTTTCACTTATGTATTTTCAACGGTGGAGTTTCTACACCCCATAGATTAAGGTGTGGAGCTCTGATATTCTTCATGAATTAATGCAAAGTACTATTGTTTTTCTATTCAAGCTTGAATGCATATCTCTTGGATTCCTGGTCCATGCGTTTGATTGTCTCTCCTGACAACAGAGCCTTCAATTCCTTGAGATCAGAGTCTTCGTGATATAAGCTAGAATCAATTGGCAGCATTCTTGAGATTCGGAAAGTCTAAACCTTATTTGTGGTATTTCGAGTAGGATCTGGGATGGGATGACTGTGACGAGCTTCAAACTCGCGAGTGTTGGGCGTAGTGACAGATGCAAAAGGATCAATGGATCCTATTCCAACATGAGTGAGAACCGATAGATGATTAGCCATGCGGTGACAGCGCATTTGGACCATTTTCACTGAGAGGACGGACGGTAGCCATTGACAACGGTGATCCCCCAACATACAGCTTGCCATGGAAAGGAGTATGAATGATTGAATGAATACAGTAGGAAAGCAGAGATTCAGAAGCAACAAGCATCTCCATACGCTTATCTGAAATCCCACCAATAAATTATATAAGTATTTCTATCTTATTTTATATTTTATTTATATTTTAATTATTTAAACCTCATAACCATTTGAATCTGCCTGACTGAGATTTACAAGATGACCATAGCTTGCTTCAAGCCGACAATCTCCGTGGGATCGACCCTTACTCACGTAAGGTATTACTTGGACGACCCAGTGTACTTGCTGGTCAGTTACACGGAATTGTGAAGAAGTCTTGAGATCACGTTCTCCCACACCAAGTTTTTGGCACTATAGCCAGGAAATAAATAATCACGATTTTGGCGTACCACGTACGCATAAGCGTCGCCCATACGTACGCGTAGGTTGCAGAATAAGGAAGTGACGCGTACGCATCCGTCACGCATACGCGTGGATATGAATTGTGCTCCGCGCACAACACTCGCACAGTGGCAGCCCAACTCTCTATTTTTAATACTGGACCATCAAAATTTTGGCGTCGACGCGAACGCGTCGTGCACGCCTACGCGTGGATGGTAAAAAAATGCAAATGCCGCGTACGCGTCAGTGACGCGCACGCGTGGGGTTGGCTATACGCCTAGCATCCTACCAGCACGGTCCTGGCACAATTCTCTGTCCAGATCGCGCTGTCGCGCCGTTCCAGCACAGTTTGGGCACAAACCAAATTTGGGCGTCGACGCGTACGCGTCGGTCACACGCACGCGTGACAGCCCTTTTTTATGTTAAATAAGAAACTAACAAGCTACCAGAGTAATGCCAGACATCATTAAACAAGTGAAACCATAACATAGACTAAATAAACCCAACTAAAATTGAAAATTCACTTATTACCAATATAAATAAAAAAGAAAATGGGAAGAATTTACCATAGTGGGGTGTCTCCCACCTAACACTTTTAGTTAAAGTCCTTAAATTAGACATTTGGTGAGCTTCTTGTCATGGTGGCTTGTGCTTGAACTCATTTTGAAACTTCCACCAACGCTTGGACTTCCAATAAGCTCCGAAATTTCCAAGTGAATTCACCAAGCCTTGATAAAGTTCTTCACAAGCTTTGAGCTCCCAAAGTTGATCCTCTTGTATGCCGGGATCCCAAATCTTGTTTCTACACCCGTCTTTAAGTGGATCATCATTGTTCCAACCGAGTGGCAAGCAATCCGAATTCTCAATGAAGTATCAAACTCTTCCCTTAGATCCAACCAATTGATCACTAGTCCAACCCTTGCATCCGGCTCTTAAAGTCTCAACCTTGATAAGTCTTGATTTGCAACTCCAACCACTAAACATCCTTCTCTTATGCTTAATTCCACAAAACCTCCTAAGTTGGCCATCCGTTTCAAGCATACCATACTCAAGTGGGACAGTAAAGCTAATAGAGATAAGTTTTACCCTCTCAAATAAAGGAGTAGATGGCAACCTAGGTAGAGAAGTCTCCAACGATCTTGACAAAGCATATTCAACTCCCGTCCAACCTTTCCAAAGGACTTCCACCTTTTGAAAAGGTTATTCACTTTCAAGCTCTTATTCACCGAATTCATCCAACTCTTCTCCGTCACTCAAATCATAAAGATGAAGTTGAGAGGAATCTACCTCAACGTCGCTTCCAATGTCATCGGAAGAAGGCTCTTATAACTTAAGGGGTTCACTTGTGGATGCAAATTCATTACTAGGATGGCTTGATTCATGATCATCATCACCAAGGGAACTTACCTCTTGATCTATTCCGTCCAATTCTTCATAGGGAGTATGCCTTGGATGTTGTGCACTAGCCTCCTCAACATCGATTTCAAGCTTCTTGGAGGAATACTCTGCAACTCTAGATTTCCATGAAGGTTCAGCATCTCCTAAGTCTTCAACCACTTCTTCCTCTTCAACAATTACGGCTTCCTCCAATTATTCCAATACAAAGCCACATTCCTCACTTTCCACCGGAGTTTCTAGTCTCTCCTTTATGCTACACTCTTCTATTGATTCTCCACATGCGGCCATGGGTGTACTTTGAGTGTTGAAGTGTAGTGAAGCTAAATTATCTACTACCTCGGTCAAGGTAGCTATGAACTCTAGTGTCGTCCTTTGCATCTCTCTTTGCCACTGAAGAAGAACACCAAGGGTATTATCTATTGGAGACTGGAGTGGATATGAGGGTTCATCGGTTGGGAGAAGGGGTTCATAATAGGAGGGTGGTTCATCATGATAAGGATGTGGTGGTTCAACACTCTCCATCTTTTCCACTTGTTGCACAACACACTCTAGTCCCTTGTTCTCTAGTTGAGATTTGTTAGCCAAGAGAGCTTCGTGTGCTTTTCGGGCTTCCTCTCGCTCCATTTGATGGATGGTTGCTTGAAGTCGATCCATTGCTTCCTTAAAATCATCCCGTGGCTCTTGTTCTGCTTGGCTAACATAATTAGGATCATATTGCTCTTGGATTGATGGATATGGACATTCCCCTATGGAGGGTTGTGATGGTAAGAAAAATTTATCTTGTGGTTGAAAGTTCACATACATTGGAGGTGGTATATATTGAGGTGGTGGTTCTTGGGAGTAATTGGGTTGAAATGTGGGTGGTGATAAGTATGGCTCATATGGCAGTTGGTATGGGGGATAAGGATTAGGATCATATGGAGGTGTTTGGCAGTAGGGGGCTTGTGAGTATGGTGGTTCAAAACTATGTTGAAGAGGGGGTTCATAGGCATATGGTGGTGGTTGTTGATTGTCACAAAGAGGTCCACCATAACCATTGTCTTGGTATGCATCATGGAATGGTTGTTGCTCGTAGTATGTTGGTGGAGGTTGTTGCCAAGAGGGTTGTTTATAAGCTTGAGGCTCCTCCCACTTTTGATTGTCCCATCCTTGATGCATGTTCTCATTGTAGCTTCCATTCTCTACAACATAATTTGAACCAAACTCATAGCCAAATGGGTGAGAATTTATAGTAGCAAGAGAAAATAAAAACAAAAACTAATAAGAAATAATGAAAATAAACTCCTAAAACTAGAAACAACTAACAAAGAAACAAAAAGCAAACATATTCACAATAACCAATAATAAGGCACACATTTACAATTTCCTGACAACGGCGCCAAAAACTTAACGGAGGAAAATTGTCAGTAAAGAATTTCACAAAAATGTCGTGTTGCAAGTATAGTTATAAACCAACAAATTATCCTCGGTCAATGTTTAAATTGTTTGTCACAAATACAAACCCAATAAAATTAACCGAAGTATTCAAATCTCGGGTCGTCTCTCATGGAATTGCAGGGAAGTGTAGTTTATTATTGGTTTTGGAAAATTATATTTTTTGGGTTTTTGAAATAAGAAACAAGAAAATATAGATTGCGATAAAAATAAACTAATAACTAAGAAAGCTCTTAGCAAAGATTGAGAGTTAGAAGTCATATTCTCATTATCATCGTTAATTGTGATGGTAAATGTGAATTGTCTTTACTTAGTTAACCTCTAACCAATGGAGAAAGGTCAAGTGCATACGGTTAGCTTGAACTTCACCAAAGCTAGTCTCTCACTATGAGTTGACTACGACTTGTGAACTCAAGCTAATTGCATGCACTTGACCTTCCTCCATTGGTTAGAGGTTAACTAAGTGAAGGCAATTCACATTTACCATCACAATTGACGATGAGAATGAGGATAGGACTTCTAATTCTCAATCCTTGCTAAGAGCTTTCTTAGTTATTAGTTTAATCTATATTTTCTTGTTCCTTATTTCAAAAACCCCAAAAATATACTTTTCCATAACCAATAATAAACTACACTTTCTTGCAATTCCTTGAGAGATGACCCGAGGTTTGAATATTTCGGTTAATTTTATTGGATTTGTATTTGTGACAAACAATTTAAACATTGACCGGAGATAATTTGTTGGTTTAAAACTATACTTGCAATGCGACATTTTTGTGAAATTCTTTACCGATAATTTTTCTCCGTCAAGCTTCTATCAAGTCTCTCCACCAAATTACTTCTCTTCCAGGTAAAAAACCATCCAATGTATCCCAAATCAAGTAATCCAAAGTCAGACACATGATTGAAAATCACCACAAGCACCATCCGTAATTCTAGAATACCCATCTTGTCGTTCATGATTATGGAAAAATGGCGTTGAAGTCACCCATTAAACACCAAGGTTGATTAATATTACTAGCCAAATTTAGAAGATTGTTCCACAAAATTCAGCACCCAATCCTTTGAGGACGCTAGTTAGAAACCAAGTGCAAAAATTTCTATCCGTAACCTTCATATGAATCATCTGTCTATTATGTTCTATAATCTCAATATCCTAGAAATTATCATTCCATAACACCCAAATACCATTGGAGTGCCCATTAGCTTCCATTATAAGCGCATATCAAACCCCATTTTGTTACGGACAGAGCTACCACACGTACTACTTATGTGAGTTTCAAAAAGAATAAGAAGATTATAATTGTATTCTCTACACAAGTCTTTAACAAGAGAGGAAAAATACCTGCTACAGCACCACGACAATTCCACTAGAAAATATTCATCATAAACAAAAGAAGATGGGGGGGAGGTCACTGCCCAATACATCACTGGGCATGAGCCACCTGAACCAAAATGGACTTGCCATAAGGGACGGGCCCCTGCTTCCTTGCTAACATTTACAAAGTCTCCCGTGTCCCATGATTATATCTGGAGGTCGACTTGGATTTTCTGCTTCCCCAATCCCTAACCCCAATTTAGAAGAAGGATTTTGGGTTTGATTAAGGAAGTCATTTCTAACAACAAATTGTTCTATCACATTCTTGATTTGCTTGGATGCTTCGAAAGCTTGTCATTCATCATTTACCGTTTGCCTCATATTTTACATAACCATAATCTCTATTTTCTTAGCATTTGAACTCTTCACTTTGGTCGCCATGGGAATAATCACTCGAGGTGCCTCACGAATATGAGGAATAGCTTTCACAACTTACTTATTGTTAAGCTTGAACCCTTTTGGATTATTAATAGGCCCAAGTTTTGA
The DNA here is from genome assembly GCF_000816755.2 of Arachis ipaensis. Lineage (NCBI taxonomy): Eukaryota > Viridiplantae > Streptophyta > Magnoliopsida > Fabales > Fabaceae > Arachis > Arachis ipaensis. Next base: position 21,678,020 of record NC_029788.2, read on the forward strand.
GTTAATCATTTTCTTGGAGTCTTGTAGGTTCTTGCTTACACTGGACTTGAGAATTTTTTTTTTGCATGGGTCGAAATTTGACCATAGCATTTTGGGCCTTAATGTTATTAGGCCCCTCCTCCATGTTTCCATTAGAATTAGTTCTAGTCTTTTGATTCTCTTTGACATTTGACTACCTCTTCATCCTCATGCAATGCCATAAAACGTAACCCATTTTCTATATCTTGCCTGCCTCCATTATTCTCTCCATCTAAATTATAAACTGAATTATTATCATGATTGCTTGTATATTTTTCTTGGATAGTAGATTCCTTCTTTCTTCTAATAGGTCTCTTAACCATCATCCAAGGTCCAAAATCTGGAGGGAATTGAGAATGCCGCTGAATGTGCTGAGGATCAGATTTTGATTTCTTACCGTTATTGTTACCATTTTTCGTTAGGAGTCATATTCTCGCTAGAAGTAGTCCCTTCGCCGGAATTAACCGGTGTTCTTTGTTTTCTGGTCGTCGGAGATGATAATCGGAGCCTCACTGCATTGATATGATCTATGACCATACTTCTCACAAGCAAAACATATTTGATAGAGACCCTTGTACTCGATGTTTAATTTGTATCCCAAAACTGCAATTCTAGGAACCAATTTTTTTTGTTAGATTCAGTTCAACACAAATATGTGCAAATTTTTTCTTATGTGCAAATTTTTTCTTAGAGCGAATAGATGTTATACTATCAATTTTTAACATGTGCCCAATAGTGGAACCTACCTTCCGAAAAAATTTGAGATGATAAAGTTCTATTGGGATGTTAGGGATCCAAACCTAAGCAGCAATTTTGGTAATTTGTTTTTCAGAGACGAAAAATAATGATTTTTGTTGTTGTGCGATGAGATAGTGACCAATTATTATCCACAGTCGTTCCATTGATGCGTGAAAATAATCTTCTATATCTAAAAAATGAACCAAAAAATAATCATAATCCATATCTATAATATTTATCGTATATTTTTTTAGTCCAATCTCTTTTGAGACATTGCTCCATAAAGACAAGATTCACACGCTTGCCCAAGACTCTGACCATCACCGTTGATTACCACGGTTTGCACTAATCGTTAAACTCTTCTTTTGAGAGGGGAATCGTGGAACATGGATCGAAGGGAGCATCTTTGTCATCCTCCTTGTCCATCTCTTTATATCACTTATCTTCTTTGGAACATCTTCATCAATGTCCTTTATGAAGGTGGAATCATCCTCGATACGAGGACCTATGGGTGTTACGAGGGAGTCTTTTATATGACACTTTTATCACTTTATAGTGACCTCCATGTCTTCACTAGGTTAATTGAGATCAACCTCTTCTCTTGTTTTCACTTTTTTTGTGCTTCTTAACGAGAGATCTTTCTCTCTTGGTCAAAACATAGACTTGCGAATCCCAATATTTAAACACGAGATTATGCATCAATTTAAAACAGGAAGGTCTAGGTTTTTTTCCGGAGAAATCATTGTCACCTCAACCTCAGATGCAAAAGAGATCTAACCATCTAACTTGTACACGTAAAAAGACTTGTAACTTGAAAGTCTCAACTAAAAAAAAAAATTAGCCATTAGGGAAAAACAAAGAATGCAAACCATTAGGAAAATGCCACGTATATATTTATTGAGGCACATCCATTTCTAAATTGTCTTTGAGCTCACTCTCCTAGTTTCTAATACAAACCCAAACACGTCTCTTCTCTTACTTTCTTTGTGCCCCAAACAGGCCCTTACCTTCTCGTTCCCCCCTCACTTCTCTTCTCCACTGACTCCACATCCCTCTGATTCTTCATTTCTAAGGTATGTTGGATTCTTCATTTGCCTTCCAATTTCGATGGGTCTGTGACATCTCTGTGAACACTTGGCTCTTAATATCTTTAGCTTTTGTCTTTGTTATCTTGTTTGTTAATTATTGTTCTTCTTGTTTGATCGTTTGAGTTCTTGAGCTGTTAATGGGGGACCCTTTGAGCTAAAGTTTCTGTATTTGGAAAATTGAAGGTGTACTTTTTTTTAACTAACTGAACTGAGAATTGCTTGGAGAAACAGTCATAGAGGCTCTGTACCAATTGAATAGTTGCTCTTATAATTGTGTGTATTTATTGGAGCTGATGTGGATTTAAATCTTTCATGTATGAATTAATGATTTATTTTTGGTTCCGTCACATGAAAAAGTGAGCTGTCACTAGTCACTTGTACTTGAGTAGTTTCTTGGGCTTTAATCATTTGTTAGATTATGAAGCCACATAGATCTTGGAGATTTATTTTTCGTACTTGGGTTTCTAGTTGACACGTTTTTCCTTGTTAAATGGATTGGTAGAAGAATTTTCACAAGCTAATGTTGATAATTTATAAGTGAAGTTGCTATGTGAAATTTAGTATGTATATGTGATGCATGATTTGATATTTTGATTCACTAGTAAAGGAGAAAAACAAGAATTTAGGGTTTGTGGGGGGTAACTTTCAGAGTGTTGTACCTTACTTGCATAATTTTACTCATATCAGAGGCTGCTTTTAGTTCTGTAATTGGTTTTATGGTTTTGTGCTTCTAGGGCTAGATAGTGTCCATAAATTTTCTGATCTTAAGTTTAGACGATTTTTTGTATATGTTGAATTCACTCTATTGGTTTGTGTAATAAGTATTAAGAAAGCAGTTGAGATCACAAATGGTATTTATTCAAAATTTCTTTCCTGCTAACCACTGAACTAATCAGCATTTCATAATTTATTTTCGATACTCTTGTTGATGCAGATGGCAGCCTCTTTGGCCTGTCTTGGTGGAAGTGGTTTATCTATGCAAAGCGGCAAAATAACTCTTGACTTCAACGGGAGATATCTCTTCTCATCTCGTAGACTTTCATCAGCGAATAAAGAACCAAGGGTCAAATCTGTAAATGCATCCTTGGATCAAAGGAAGCATGAAGGGAGGAGGGAGTTTCTTAAATTGTTGAATGTGGGAGTTGGGCTACCTGCATTATTGGGAAGTGGGAAAGCTTTCGCCGATGAACAAGGGGTTTCCTCCTCCAGAATGTCTTATTCTAGATTTCTTGAGTATTTAGACAAAGATAGAGTTAAAAAAGTGGATTTGTTTGAGAACGGAACAATAGCTGTTGTAGAGGCTGTTTCTCCTGAGTTGGGTAATAGGGTGCAACGAGTGCGAGTTCAACTTCCAGGACTTAGCCAAGAGCTTCTACAGAAATTCAGGGAAAAGAATATTGACTTTGCAGCTCATAATGCCCAAGAAGAGTCGGGCAATCTATTGTTTAACCTGATTGGGAATCTTGCTTTCCCTCTAATATTGATCGGAGGATTGTTCCTTCTTTCAAGAAGATCATCTGGTGGGATGGGAGGTCCTGGTGGGCCTGGATTTCCTCTTGCTTTTGGTCAATCTAAGGCTAAGTTTCAAATGGAACCTAATACCGGAGTGACATTTGATGATGTTGCTGGGGTGGATGAAGCTAAACAGGACTTTATGGAGGTAGTGGAGTTTCTGAAGAAGCCTGAGAGGTTCACTGCTGTTGGGGCTCGCATACCGAAAGGAGTTCTTCTTGTTGGTCCTCCAGGAACCGGTAAGACGCTGTTAGCCAAGGCTATTGCAGGGGAAGCAGGTGTCCCATTCTTCTCCATCTCAGGTTCTGAGTTTGTTGAGATGTTTGTTGGTGTTGGTGCTTCTCGTGTTCGTGATTTATTCAAGAAGGCCAAAGAGAATGCTCCTTGCATTGTTTTTGTTGATGAAATCGATGCTGTTGGAAGGCAAAGAGGTACTGGAATTGGAGGAGGGAATGATGAAAGAGAACAGACCCTCAACCAACTTTTGACAGAAATGGATGGGTTCGAGGGTAATACCGGTATCATTGTCATTGCAGCAACTAACAGAGCTGACATTCTTGACTCTGCTTTATTGAGACCTGGACGGTTTGATAGACAGGTAAGATTTTTAATTATGTTAGGAAATGCTTCATGCAGTTATTCAAGAATAAATTGCTGAACATGACTCTTTTGCAGGTGACAGTTGATGTTCCAGACATTCGTGGAAGGACTGAGATCCTCAAGGTTCATGGCAGCAACAAAAAGTTTGAAGGTGATGTTTCTCTCGAGGTAATTGCAATGAGAACACCTGGTTTTAGTGGAGCAGATCTTGCAAATCTAATGAATGAAGCTGCTATATTGGCCGGTAGGCGTGGGAAGACGGCAATTTCTTCGAAAGAGATTGATGATTCAATTGATAGAATTGTTGCTGGAATGGAAGGAACAGTGATGACAGATGGGAAGAGCAAAAGTCTAGTGGCATATCATGAAGTTGGGCATGCCATTTGCGGGTAAGAAAGAAACCAAACTATAATTTATGAGCATGAACGCAGAAAAAATTATTGTTAACATTTAGAAGCCTGAAACATGAATCTGTTCTACTTGCAGAACTTTGACTCCTGGTCATGACCCTGTACAAAAGGTGACGCTAGTTCCTCGTGGGCAAGCTCGGGGTCTTACTTGGTTCATCCCTAATGACGACCCAACTCTAATTTCCAAACAGCAACTCTTCGCGAGAATTGTTGGTGGACTAGGTGGTAGAGCTGCAGAGGAAGTTATTTTTGGTGAGCCTGAGGTTACAACTGGAGCAGCTGGTGATTTGCAGCAAATAACCGGTTTGGCCAAACAGGTACTTGTTTTTTAACATTATTATCTGCGTGGTGAACGTTTTAACTATTCATCATCCTATGTAATTGGTAATTTCGTCTTGATTTGTTCATATTCTTTGCTGGATTTTTTAAGGTTTATTTTATTTGTTAACTTTAATTAATACCTAAAAATGTCAAATGATATATAGCAGATCAGAAGTGCTATGTGTACACAAAAAATCAGCAACTAAATCAATCACTATGCTTTTGTGTATTAATATGTGTATTGTTTCACACATTTTCAATGTGTATTCTATACGTGTGGTTGATTTTTAGTGTACATGTAGTATGGTTGATTTCAAATTTAATTGAAAGAATGAGTTAGCTCATAATTTTCATCACCAATTTTATGTTATTTTTTTAGACCATATAATTCTGATTAGAACTTCATGATGATTGTACTGAATAAATGCAAATGATACTCCCACAGATGGTTACCACATTTGGAATGTCTGATATTGGTCCTTGGTCACTCATGGATGCCTCGGCTCAAAGCGCAGATGTCATTATGAGAATGATGGCTAGAAACTCGATGTCAGAAAAGCTCGCCGAAGACATTGACGCCGCTATCAAGAGGCTCTCAGATGAAGCATATGAAATTGCATTGGAACATATAAGGAACAACCGTGAAGCAATTGATAAGATTGTGGATGTCCTTCTGGAGAAGGAGACAATGACGGGCGATGAATTCCGAGCTCTGCTATCCGAGTTTGTCGAAATTCCGGCTGAAAATCGGGTCCCTCCTTCAACTCCCTCACCAGTCACTGTTTGAAAAATCAATGCCACATAGCTTAGCTCGCTAGATATTAAATTTTTCTCAAACTGTAAAATATAATGTAATATATATTTTTTGACTTGAATATTTTCTTTTCTTTCCATATTTTTTTCCCACTTTGTGCATCCAACAGAAACTATACCAAAAAGGAAATGTTTCATCAGTCATTTTAGTCTGTCCAAAAAGGAAATTTTTTATGCTGACTTTCTTAGTTTCTTTGGAGCTTTTCTTTCATCTATGGCTGTCCTTCGAAGGTGTTCTTTGATGTTCCATGATGACGAGAGTAGTATTTATTGTTAAGGGATATTGAAATTATTCTTATTTTATTATGTTATTGTTTTTACAAATGACAATTATTAAAAGTCCTATATTATTTGAAGATATCGTCATAAAAAAATCTTTTTAAATACTTGATAATTCTTATTATAAATTAGAACCCAAAGTATTATTTTTGTTTGAAACGTTTAAAGTAAATATCCATGTTGTTTTAATGTATTTTCGTCTAATTATGTCCCAAATATGTTATCTTTACTTTTAATTTTGTCAAAAATAATGATGAGACCTTCTCAAATTTTAAGGTTTTTTGCAATTTTGTAGAGCCGTTTTTGTTTTAAATTTATTTACAATAGTTATATTTAAAGGTTTGATGCATACAATATTTATTACATAGAGTTTAATATTGATGCACTAACAGTATAAAATATTTTACATAATCGTACAATCACATTCGTCTTTTTGGATGACTATTTACTTGGTTAATAAAAATAATAGTTATTAACCAATTTGGGTTGGTCGAGTGATCAGCTCACTCGTCCGCTTAAGCAAGTGTCGGGAGTTTGAATCCCGCCTTGTGCATGCAGCAACCCATTGGCCAGCGGCAGACCCTTAAATGGAGCTCAGATCCGCGACAGATTAGTCCTTGATCTGTCGGGTTGGGAGATACTGTGGACAAAAAAAAAAAACTGTTATTTTTTATGATATGGTGCTACATGATTAGATGCATATGTAAAACTGTTTTAGAATGTATTAAAATTAAATTCTTAGTGCATATGTATTACCTTTTACACAAATATCTAGTTCTATGCTTCAAATACTTAGTCTTGGATGTGAGGTGATATATTTAGATGTTTGATCTTTAGATGAGTTAATCCTAAACAATTTTAGTACCAACAATGTTTCATGAATGAAAGGACCAGAACCACAGCAATAATAGGAGATATAGAAGGTATAGGGGAAGATGATAAAATAGCTAAGTCACTTTGCTAGTCATCAAGTGACTCATTCATTGGATTATAGATTTATAGGTAGGCAAGGCTTTTGAGGATTTTGGCAAAGAGCACAAATATAGGCTAAGGTAGGTCATATGCAAGAATTAATTGGGTTAAAGTGTACTTTTGAATATAATCCCAAATCAAATTCTTGGCACTCAATTCTTTTTCCCAACAAATGCAATTCCCAATCCTAATTTTATATGCATTTTATAATAGAGCATGTTTCACAACCTAAGTAGTTGCCATTATTCTCAATCCACCACGGCGCCACCACCACCCACCCACATTCTAGATTTCTAGTTGCAAAAATAGAATGAGATAATAATATAATATGATGGTTATGTGCCTATGCCATTCATTAGGGTTTTATTGTATTTTGTGAATAACTTTATGGGGTTATCTCCATAACATACCGATATCATTTGATATTAACTAACTATACATATTTAGCAATATGAAAGGTGAGTGCTATAATGCCTTTAATATTGTGCCTAAATTACTAAATAAGGTAAATAGATAATATTTAATAAATTTTAAATAATTAATTTTTTATTTTAAATATTTTATTTTTTATTTTAAAAAGTAAATTAAATAATTTAGGCATCACAACAAATGTGTCATAGAATTCATCATATTAAAAATAGAAAAAGTATAAGTAAACAATGTAAATATTGAACCATGTGAATAACAGTTTAAAAAAAGTTAAATTAATTATTAAAATCAGATTCTCAATTTATTAGAATAATCAATTTTTAAATTTAAATTATTAGAATTAGACAACGTAACATCCTCTTAATATACCGTCACATCACGTTCTCATTTCATCTCAACCCTCCTCTCCCTCCTCTACTCACACCGTCGTTCATCCCGACGGTCCTCCCCTCCGCCGCTTAGCTTGACATGCCTCCACCTTCGCCGGTCAGCCCGATGCGTCTTTCTCTCCGGCACTCAGCCCAATGCGTCTCCCAACCACCCGCCCATCCACTGTTGTCACTATTTTCGCGCCACTCTTCCCTAGCGGTATTGCTGCGGTGTTGTGCCACCCTCTCGTGGAGTTGTTGCTGCGTCGTGCTGTTTTGTCGTTTCGAGACGCCGTAATTCCTGGTAAAAACTCCTGGAGAGTGAACCATTGATAGAGTCATCAATCCGTTCATCCCGTCGTCCAGGTTGCCACTGTCGGCTGCTGCCGCAAGAGTGATGCCATCGCACGCGTTCCCCATATGCCACTGCGGCTATCTTGCGTTCCACGGGCGCCGTTGCTGTTGTCTCGCGATTCTTGGGCGGCGCTGCTGCTGTCTCGTCGCCATCCTCCCTCCGTCGCTGTAGTTTTTCTCTTCCTCTTCTTCTTCCTCTTTTTCGGATGTGATTTGTATTAAGAACAAACATCTCATTTGTATGAAAAATAAACATCCTGTTTGCAGGAAAAATAAACATCTAAATTGGATTTAAATAGATACAATGAAATTTGTTGGATGTTTATTTTACTAGATATGTTGATAGTTATTTTTATTCTAAGATAAATGTTTATTTAATTTGGATTGGATTTAAGTAGATATAATAAAATTTGTTAGATGTTCATTTTATTAGGCATGTGAATGATTATTTTCATTTTAAACCGACATTTTTGATGGAGAAAAAGCTCAACGACGCTGAAGCTGACTGATAAAGAAGGGACCGACGGTGTAATGAGAATTTAGAGAAAGAATAAGCGATGGTAAAAGAGTTAGAAAGTAGATAATTAAAATATAAAAGATAAAAATAAAATTTTTGAGAGTATAATTTATGATAAATTTTCTTTTTTTTTTTACTTTTTTATGAGTTAAAAGTGTGATAAATTATTTATGTTGTGCACAATTTTCATTATCTACCAAACAAAACCGAAATTAATACCGTTTAAATTTGAGACCTCATGCTTTTTGTGTGCGCATATAGCTAAAAAGTGAACATACACATATATATTGGTGAAACTAGAAAGGAAGTATGAAAGAGACTTTTGTATTATGAAATGGGATTGCCTCTAAATATAGGAGCAGTCCAGGACCATATAGGCCATAGCTATGAATTGAATTCTTCTCCATAAATTAGATACCATATTTGAACACCGTGTATGTAGAAAATAAAAAATTATACTCTAATCACATGCATACGAATCAGATAATAATAAGAATGAGCCGTCATATTATTCTATTCAAACTTTGGTACAAGTCCTCCAAATTATTGATGATTTTTTTTTTTTTTTATCTAATAAAGTTCATCATTCTTTTATTAGTGATGTTGCTGCGTTTTGTTTTTGTTTCTTTTTTTTTTCCTCTCTTTTATGTTATTACAGTCATTTATTTTTTTATATTTTTTTATTTTTTATTTTATTCCTCTCAAAAGAGTAAATCAAGAAGAATTTTGAGAAAATGCAATAAGAAGGAGAAGATGAAAAAAAGATGAAAAAGAAGAAGACAAAACCAACGATGAGGAGGAAGAGGAAGAAGAATTTTGAATTGTGTAGGACAACGAGACCAATAGCACCGAAATTACATAGTGATTGTGACATAATTAACTCAGAAATACACCGAAATTACAGGAGTTTATGAGTTAATAGAATGCACAATTTTCGGTTTATTTGTTATTACATAATAGTGTTGTTATAATAATATTTCGGTTCATTTGCAGTCTAAGTATATTGTTGATGAACAATTTGTCCCAAATGTTAGGATGATTTTTAAAACAAATTGAATGGAATGGAATCTAATACAATTGAATAAAGTGATAATGAATAATTTCATTCTTCTTTGCTAAAAAAGTTGGTCAATACTTATTAAAAGTATAAACCGAACCTCAATTAACACACAAATAAACTAAAATTAGTTTAAATTTGAACAAACAATAAAAAAAACTCAATCATCAACAAAAATATATTGAATTCATTTTTGGATCTAAATGAACCTCAATTAGACTAAGAAATGAACCAAATTTACTTTAGGAATAAAAAATTTGGTCAATACTTATCAGCAGTATCAAGTGAACCTCAATTAACACACAAATGAATCAAAATTAGTTCAGATTTAAACAAGTAGTCAAAAAGACATTATCAACAAAAACACATTGAATTCATTTTTGGATCCAAATGAACCTCAATTAAACTAAGAAATGAACTAAAATTACTTAAGGAATAAAAAATTTGATCAATACTTATCAGCAGTATCAAGTGAATCTCAATTAATTTACAAATGAACCGAAATTAGTTCAAATTTGAACAAGCTGTCAAAAAGACTTAATCTTCAACAAAAATACATCGAATTCATTTCTGGATCCAAATGAACTTCAAATAAACTAAGAAATGAACCGAAATTATTTAATGATGACACCAGTAAAAATAAAAAATAATAAAGATATTAGTAAAATGTTGGTGTTGTTGGTGATGACGATAACGAAAGAGAAAGATAACGAAAAAAAAAAAAGAAGAAGAAGAAACGATAACACTAAAATATACGCGCGTGAATTTAAAATATTTAGTTAGATTTGATTATGAATATAACTTGAATATAGGGTTTTATATTTATTGTATTTTTGTATCATTTACATCATAATTAAAAACTTTATGTTTACAAGAAAAATTGTCTTGTTTTAATAAAGTATATTTAATTTTACGTTCTAAGTGAAGTTATTTAATGGTTCAAATTTAACCTTCTTTTAAATGTGAAACATTATACCTTTAATTTACTTTTATTTAAACGTACGTCAGCGAATCTTACATTTTAATCTAGTAAATTAGAACAAATAAGAAAAGGAAATAGGGTGCTAGAGAACATAAACAGATCAATTCTGCTCGAATCATACTAAACTTTGGATATTATTGGTAGATAAGATTTTTTTTTTTTAAAAAAATAGTATATATATTATTGATGGCTTACAAAATAATAAATTCCAAAAGATATAGATGCACACAGTACATGCATAATATAAAAAGGAAATACTCTCGACTAACCACACTTAAAACAATGATATATAATAGCCTCACAAATAAAGAGAAACATCCCTTGCTTTTTTTAAAAGTATTATTTTATCCTTCATGTTTGGGGTCAAATTTTAATTTAATTTTTAATATTTTAAATATTTTAGTTTAATTTAAATTTTTTTTAAATAAATATAATATTAACGTGCATCAAAGTTAACAAGTTACAAAATCACCTTAGTATGGAAAGAATTTTAAGAAAGTATAGTTCAAAAGCAGATCAAGCGATCAGAAAACTGTCACCCGAATTCGAAGTGTAGGAGCAACACGATGAATACTTGGCAGCATGGATGCTCTCGTGCATGGATGAAATGTTCATCAACAAGGTAGTAGAATACAATTATGCACATGAAATCTGGGAAGCTCTAGAAGAATACTTTGCAGCAAGATCAAAATCAAGGATAAAAATATTGAAGACTCAGCTAAAGTCAATCAAGAAACTTGGATCAACAGCCAGTGAGTACCTCATGAAGATCAATAAAGTGTTGAGTTCTTTATCGGCACTTGGAGCACCTCTCTCTAGAGAAGAGTATCTTGAAGCAGCTGTAGGAGGCTTGATGAAGACTACAGCACGTTCATTACAATGGTGAACCCAAGATCTGAACACATGTCTATTAGCGAATTCGAAACACAGCTTCTAGTTCAAGAAGAAGTGAACATATTCAAGAAACCAGAAGGAATCATAGCACAAGCAAATCTGGTGCACAAAGAACCAGAAAACAAAAAGGAAATTGAAGATCACACTAGCTATGGAAGCTATGGAGGCTACAATCGTGACTTTCGCGAGGACAGCAACTACAACAGAAGATATGGGTACAATTACAGAAGAGGCAGAGGTAGGTTCATGCGTGGAGGAAGATCATAGTCATGGTGGCAGGAGAGCAGGTCTCAATATCAACTTTGTGGAAGAATTGGACACACATTGTGGCAATGTTTTCATAGGTTTAATCAAGACTTTTAGAATCCACAATTGCAGAATCCAACCACACCTCCACTGCCAAATGCCTCTTTTCACAATGGACATCCACCACCCAATGCCTCTTTCCACAATGGTAGCATTCATGTCTCTCCACATAATTACAACAGTCAGCACCAAATTCAACAACAAAACCAACTTCCCAAATCAAACACAGCTGAACTAGATTCAAGACCCAAGCTGGTACCTAGATTCAGGAGCTTCGCATCACATCACCTTCAATCATATGAACTTGATCACAGGCTCAGAATATGAAGGTCCAGAACAAGTGTATGGAGGTAATGAAAAAGGTATGCACATTACTAATGTTGGAAGGTCCATTATGTATTCATCTATATCAAATCATCTTTTTAAATTTCAAAACTTGTTACATGTCCCAACCATTTCTAAAAGCCTGATTAGTGTATCAAAGTTTGCACTTGACAATGGTGTATTCTTTGAATTTTGGCCTTACCTGTGCACTATAAAATGCCAGGACTCCAAGAAGATTCTGCTTCAAAGCAAACTTCATAAAGGCCTATATAAGTTTGAAGGCATTCAGATTCAAAGAGTTTGGAAAGATGAAATAGAAAAAAACTCCTCAGCCACAAATAAAGCCAATGCAAATCTAGTCACTGCGTCAAAAAAAAAAAAAAAACTAGCACAAATTGTAATAGTGAACCAGCTAGCTTAGAAAATAAAAGTTGCAATCCTAAGTCCTTATTGGCAATTGTAAATTGCCAAAAGCATGAAAAATGTACAAATACAAACACCTGTGTTGTACTTTTAAATAGCTCAATAAATAAAGAGGTTGATATTTTTACTAATGCAAAGTGCAATACCTATAGTCCTGTGCTTATTACTAGTCCCTGATCTAACAATGCCACTAATACCAAAGCTGATAGTATTGTTGATAAATCATTCATAGGCACTAGCCTTGACAGCCACAATCCCCAATTCAGTGAACCCCAATGTATTCCTCAGCTATATCATAGAAAAACCCTCACTCAAAACCTGGCACAACAGACTTGGCCATCCCTCTCTTAAGGTACTACATCATGTCCTAGCAAGCCTTCAAATTTCCTCTACTAACCAACAAATTAAGCCAACTTCTTGTGATGCCTACTGCACAAAAAAATTCACCAATTCCCTTTTCCTCAATCACAAACCAAATACACTCAACCTTTAGAACTAGTCTACTCAAAGTCTCAGACCTCTGGGGACCAGCACTCTTGCATAGCAGGTCAGGGTTCAAATACTATATCTGCTTCATTGATGCTTTTAGCAAATACACCTGCACTTATCTCCTACAAAACAAATCACAAGCCTTCACTGCCTTCCTTTAATACAAAACACTTATGGAAACCAAAATTAAACACAAACTCTTAGCCTTGCAAATTGACAATGGGGGAATACCTTTCAAACCAATTCACAAATTTTCTATCCACTCAAGGCATTCAGCACAAACTCAGTTGTCCCCACACTCATCAGCAAAATGGTGTTACCGAAAGAAAACACAGGCGCCTCACTGAAACATGTCTAACTCTACTATCTCAAGCCTCTTTACCTCTTTTATTTTGGGATGAAGCCATTTTAACAGCCACCTATCTCACCAACAGACTCCCAGCTCCAAACCTCAATTTTAAAACACCATTAGAAGTTCTCTTTCATATCACTCCCGATTATCAATCCTTGAGACCCTTCGGATGTGCATGCTTCCCTCTCCTAAAATTCTATAACAAGCACAAATTTGCACGCAAATCACATAAATGCATTTTCAATTTTTCATAGGCTATGAATAGCAACAAAAAGGATACAAGTGCTTATCACCCTCTGGAAAAATATACATGTCAAGAAATGTAATATTTCATGAAGCAGAATTTTTCTATGACACCCTGTTTTTCACCTCTTATCAAACACCTCAAACCTTCACAAAATCCTCAGCTCAGACTCCACCCTCCCAATACCCGATACAAATCTCCCATCCCACCAACTCCCCAACCCATATAGATGATTCTCATAATGCATCTTTCAACACTACTAATGACATATCTACTTCATTACATTCTGCATTTGTCCCTCCTACTGCTAATGATGAATTGAGTGTAGGATCAGCTGCAACAGTACCCTTACAGGTTGCCAATGTCCCAAATATCACTGTCCACACCAACGTTGAGACAGCACCATAGCAACGCCTACCTACTTCCTCTGGCAACACACATACTATGCAAACAAGGAGCAAAAATGGTATTTTTAAGCCAAAGGCACTTACTGTAGATGTCTCCGGCACTAATAAACTTAAAGACACACTGCCTTAGACTATCATTGAAGCATTGGCCAGTCCCCACTAGCGTTCGACAATGGAAGATGAATTCCTAGCCCTGATGAAGAATCAGACATGGCAACTAGTTGATCCCCCAAGCCAGCATGTTTCCATCGGTTGCAAGTGGGTGTTTCGAATCAAAAGACACCCGGATGGCACCATCCAAAGGTACAAAGCCAGGTTAGTTGCAAAAGGCTTTCACCAGAAACAAGGCATATATTATGATCAAATCTTCAGCCCTGTAGTACGACCAGCTACAGTGAGAGTCATGCTAAGTATAGCACTGTCCAAGGGATGGAAAATCCACCAATATGACTTCAACAACGCCTTTCTCAACAAGGACTTAGCTGAAATTGTATACATGGTACAACTAGAAGGCTTTGAATCAAGGCACCCTCACTAGGTTTAGAAACTACAGAAATATTTTTTATGGGCTCAAACAAGCCCCATGAACCTGGTTTACAAAGCTGAGCACGACTCTTCACAAGTTTGGATTCATGAACACCAAATCTGACACCTCCCTCTTTACCAGATTCACCCCCAACTCGACAACCTACATCCTCACATATGTAGATGACATCTTAGTTACTGGAAACTTAGAAGTTGAAATCAAGAACCTCATAACCCAGCTTAACGAAATCCTCTCAATGAAAGATCTTGGAGAAATCAACGATTTCCTTGGGATTGAAGTACGAAGACCTTCACCCACCACCATCACCCTTCATCAAGCTAAGTACATCAAAGATCTACTTAAGAAAGCAGAAATGAGTAATGCAAAATCTACGCCCACACCAATGACATCTGCTCTGAAGTTCTTTGCCTATGGACACAACACCTTTCAAAACCCAACTCTCTACATATCTGTCGTTGGTGGACTTCAGTACGCAACGATTTCAAGGCCTGAGATATCTTACGCCGTAAACAAAGTTGCCCAATTTCTTCATAACCCTCTGAATTCTCATTGGAAGGCGGTCAAAAAAATCCTAAGATACTTGGCTGGAACCCTAGACTTTGGTCTGAAATTCACAAAGTCACCAGACCCAAGAATATATGCCTTCTGTGACTCAAACTGAGAAAGTGATGTGGATGATAGAAAATCCACAAATAATTTTGGGATCTACCTAGGTTCAAATTTAGTTTCATGGGCCAGTAGAAAACAAGCTCCTATCTCTAGAAGTAGTACAGAAGCGGAATTTAGAGGTATTATAGACACGATGGCTGAAGTAATCTGGTTACAAACCCTGCTGACTGAGATTAAAGTACAATGCTCAACTTAACCTATGATCTTCTATGACAATCAAAGTGCCATTCTACTATTTGTCAATCCCATCCTATACAACAAGTCAAAGCATTTTGCCTTAGACCAGTCCTTTGTTAGAGATAGAGTTATGAAGAAAGAAGTGTTCATCCAGCACATACCAGCTCGAAACCAAATAGCTGACACTCTCACAAAACCGCTCTCAGCTCCCAATTTTCTAAAATTCAAAAACAAATTAAGAGTGTGCAAAACAGAGCCTTTGGTTTAAAGGGGCATGTTAGACTGTGTTCAGCAAGTTAGTTATAATTCTCTAGAAGCTTCTAAGTCAGTTACAGTTTGTTAGGAGTAGCACAATTCCTCTATATAAGACACATTCTCAATCACTTGTAAATCAGTTTTTCAGATTAACAAAATTTTCTTTCTGTAAAAACTCTCTCTCTCTCTTTCTCTCCCCCTCCCTCTCCCTCTCCCTCTCTCTTTTTTCTCTATCGCTCTAACTCCTTCTCACTGATACCTAACTACAATAATCACTGATGTAAATGCTTTCCTTTTGATTTTAGAGTGCTGATGATTGATTATTAGAATTTAGTATTTTGTATGAAAACAAAAAATGAAAAGAAAAGTATTACAAAAAGATTTTGGTTATATTTTTTTAACACACAAGAATAAAAAAATACGATTTAATTAATAATATTAACATTCATATCATTCACTCCATAAACTATTTGTGTCAAATTTAATGTTGGGACAATATTAAATCCATTTAAAAATTTTTAGAACTAAAATAGAATATTTAAAATATTATGTTAAAAATTCTAAGATTTTTTTAATCCCAAGACCATCCATATTAAATCATTAAGAAATAAATACTTGAGAGCGGAAGCGTATCTAAATTTGTGAATATGATTGAAAGAATTTGGTTATTTGATCTTCTTCAATCAAAACCTTCTATATCCTTATTAGGGCTGAATCGCAACTCATCTGATGGGAAAAGAACTACGAAGGCTGCTTTGATGTGTTGGGGACCAATACCCTAAAATCACTATTTATATTTGAGTGTGACACCCATTAAACCCTAAAGTTCAAGTAAAATAATATCTCCAGTTTTATTCCCATTTTTCAAATCAAAAGTAATAATAAATTATTTAATTCAGCATTTATGATAATAAGTGAGATTACCTTTATATAAGTCATTTAATATGAAATAACTTAATTTGCGAAATTAATATATGTATTGCCCATAAATATATTAGGAAATATAACAATTTGGTCCGTCACATATATCAGTTATGAAATTACCGTAATTTTTATCACATTAGTGTCGCGACAAAACTACGATGATCACCATACTAATATACTCATTGACATAGATCAAATTTGGATAAGAAAATTCAAAAATTACATATAAAAATGATCTTATTCATGCCTATTTCTAACTGGTCCAACTTTAATAAACTTTATGAGATTACGAGTCAAAGTGAAAACAAAACTGAATAGTTTATTTCTACAAAAATATCTATCTTCGTAAATTTGTCTAAACCATATGAGTATCCAAATACACACTCCCACTAAAATAATATATCATAAAATGATATGACACCTATGCATATAAATAGTATCCACATAAAAGATCTTGAGTATTTGTTTCTTACTAATCAAATATGAATACATTTGTGGAGTTTGTACTAACTTGTTCACAAGACACTTAAACACTCTGAACTCTCTTATTTAATAAAAAGTTTAAAATATTAGACTATTAACACATGGTCACAAAATAACTCAAGTGATTTTTTAATTTTATTTTCATAATTTGTGATGTATTTATAGTCACTAAAATGAATGCATTCAAAAGGTATTTTATATTCAAGTACTTTAGTAAAAAGAGTAATAATTATCCTCTCAACACCTTTCTAAAGAACTTTTTCAACAAACATATGAATATACCTAAAGAACTTTTTCAGTGAACATATGAATATACTTGTAGTGGATCAAAAATTACTTAGACATCTAATAAAATCATAACCTAAATGTATACCAAATGATCTCTAACTTTATTTTCTGACTTTATATATGTGAACATGTAATGTTTTGTTATAACAAAACTTGTTTAGATACTATTTAAAAATTTATTTTTAACTTATTCAAATTTCTACTAAAGATATTAATAAAGTACATAATAACTGTAAGTATATAAATTCATTATCTATCAGACTATTGCTAAAGTATAATAAATCTTATGCATTTTTAAAGTTTATAACTTTTTTAAGTACCTAGTGAGACTATACTTGTCTTCCTTAGAGTTGAGTATATAACTTTATTTACAATTCTGCATGCCTCTGAAATATAAGAACAATGAAAATATACTTACTCTCATTGAATTGATATACATCAACCACATTTATTTCAAAAGATCATATAAGATAATAATTTAATAAAATATAAAATATTAATAATAAAAAACTTTCTTGATCCATAGTTATAATTCTTTAAGTAGCAGTCCATATATTTATTGCATTTTATGATTTTATGACATAATTCTCTAGTATATCATATTATTTGTTTAATCAATATTGCTATTGAAAAATAATTTTTTATATTCATCTACTGTAACTCAAGATCTAATATATCATCAATGTCATTATAGTCCTAAATGAATTTTTTTTGTAAAACTGAAAGAAAAATCTTATTGTATTTAATGCTTCACTTTTGAGTGGAACGCTTTACAATAAAACATATTTTATATCTCTATATTATCCATTTAGGCCATTTAATTTTAAATACTAATGGTTTAATACTTTTAGGTAATTAATGAGATGAGCTTCAAATGTTGTTGTCTATAGACTTAAACTTTTCACTCATAACACCAACACATAATATCCTACATCAAATGAGATATTTTTTTTAGTAATATACTAAATGACATTTGTTCTTGAAATATTGAGTTTGCCTTTAGGATAATCGGTTGATTATCTTTTTTCCAAATTAAATTTAATATCCTTAAAGAATGATCAACTTCCTATCTCTTAAAAGTATTTTAATTGTGGAATCATAAAGAAAATAAGTACCTAAAAGGATATAAAATTATAAAAGATTTAAAACTTTATAAAAAATTTAAACTACAATTTTCAACATTTTTTTCAAGAGTGATTCTAGTAACAAAGTATGAATAGTTATACTTCACTTAGATGAGATAATACTAAAATATCATTGAAGAAAAATAATAGTTGAAGTAAATTTAAAATTATTTCAAGAGAAAAATATTTATACCAAAATATATATTTAAATTATTATTATCCAAAAAGATGTACAACATCATTTGACATTATACAATTTTATAAAATTTTTTATGTTAATTTATGTGAATAGAAGAGCCAAAATCTACTTACCAAATATGTTTCAGCATTGAAACTAAATAAATTTCTCAACTAAAATAATTAGAGATGTGTTCATCTTTATACACTAAACGTAATATTTAACATAATCTCTCTTTTAGTATTTTGAGTACTTGTAAAAAAAACAACTAAATCTTTTATTTATTTATGTTATTTCTTTTAAAATATGCTATATGCAGTTTCTTTACCCTTATTACTTTTTAAATTCATATACCTAAAAGGATACTTGGCAAGTAAGTACATTTAGTCTTTTTTTTTTATTTTGACTTTTTTTTTCTTATCGCATATAGTGAAGATCCTTTGACAGTTTCAACTTGATAACTGATGTTCAATTAATTTAATCATGCATTAAGAGAAATAAAAACTAAAAGCATGAGCATGTTATTAGACATCGATAATTTTAGTGTATTTAATTTCGAAACAAGTCAGGATATTTATAAGATGTACTCACTTATATTTTTATGTATGTCTCATTGAAATCTAGTTTGACAAATGTTATACTTATTTCAACTTTATCACTTTTAATAAAGTATTTTTGTATTTCTTAAGAAAAAAAATTTATAGCAGTAACCATTATTTTGGATATAATATCCATGAATCTTTTCTCATATTTTATGATCGTAAAAGTTATGCAATTTGAATAATTTCACTTCTCAATGTTCAGTTTTGTTATATGAGATTTTATTCATAGAGAATGTCTTATTCAATCTTTAATGCAAAGTCTAAATATATACATTGGCAAACTTAACTTTAAAACAAAATAATATCTTCACCTAAGTTACATATCATATGAATAAAATTCATATGATGGTGAGTTCATCACAGATATCCAACACAATATTAATATTTAGTTTTTCAACAGAATATTAATTTGTAAGTGGTATTTTTAATACAGTAATCAAATATTGATAGTAAATCCTGTCAAACAATAAGTTTATATTTGGACAAACTTGTTTATATGAAATCAAATAAGTATCACATGTTTATTAACATAAATGTGCATATAATTTGGCCAAGTATAAAACTTTTTTTTAGGTCGATCCATATCTGTATAAATTATGTACACATAAATTTATTTAGTGCGACTTAGCAAATATTCTCAATAAAATTTTGTGAAATAATAAGCCTATTTTTGGATCAACTCATTATTCATCTTAAAACCTGAGAATTATATCTATTTCATACCGTATATACTTTTTATCAATTGGTCAAACACCAACATTCTTTTGGGCAGATTAGTAGTTGCATAATTAAATAGAAAATAAATATAAGGTTCAATGTTTATTATTTGGCCATAATAAACTTTCTTTGGGCCAATTTTTGTTCGAATAAAAAATAAACATTGATTTATTCTTAACTAGTTACTCAAACATATAAATATCAATGATATACATATGTAACTCTTTAATTTCGGCCAAATATATAGATTTTTCTTTTGGCCGACCAATATTCGCATGAATTACATATCGCCATATTTCTAATGTTTTAAAATTTACAAAAGATGCTACTTCACCAACATAATGTTCAATCAATTTATTCCAAAACCAAAATTTTATAAAAAAAGATTAGTATTATATTTTACTAATTTTTTTATGCAACAAAACCAAATGCTTATATAGCACAAAAATAATGAAATAATAGGTTATAATATAACAATCACATAATATTATGTGATCTCCTTAGTTATACATATATTTGCATATGAAAATTGTTAATTTTCTTGTTTAATCTAAAATTAAATTTATGACAAAAAAATTTAAATAATAAAAAAACACAATAATATTTAAAATTAATTATGAATTAAAATTTATGCTATTATTTTCAAATTTTTTTTGCAAATTAAATCTAAACAAAAAGAAGAATAAACAAATTTTTCTTTGTCCAAACAATATTCTCAATGAATTTGGGAAGCCAAATTGAAAAAATTCTACATCTTTTATATGCTTATAGATAAAGGTGTTCAGATCTAAACCGGTCCAAAAAAATCGCAAAACCGAACCGATCCAAACCGAAAACCAAATTAAACTGTTCTATTTTGGATATTTTTTGAATTTTAGATCGGTTTTATTACGGTTCGGTTCGGTTTGCAGTTCCACTCTGCACAACTTGAACTCAGTCACTCTCATTGACACACGCCGACGCCGTCCGCCGCTCCTCTTCTGAATGTTGTCCTTCGTCGCCTCCTCTTCTCGGTGACGCCGCTGCCGCCTCCTCCCCTCGGTGGCGCCGCTGCCGCCTCTTCTTCAAGGTATATTTTTACTTGCTTTTGTTTATTTTGTTTTGTTATGTTGTTTTAAGATATTATTTAATTTTGTTTTTACTTGTTAATCTGTGTTAAACTGTGTTAAATTGTTCAAGGTATATTTTTACTTGCTTTTGTTTATTTTGTTTTGCTCTGTTGTTTTAAGATTTTGTTTAATTTTAATTTTTACTTGTTAAACTGTGTTAAACTGTTTAAGGTATATTTTTACTTGCTTTTGTTTATTTTGTTTTGTTCTCTTGTTTTAAGATTTTGTTTAATTTTAATTTTTACTTGTTAATCTGTGTTAAACTGTGTTAAACTGTTCAAGGTATATTTTTAATTGCTTTAATTTTTACTTGTTTTAATTTTTACTTGTTAAACTGTATTTTAATTTTATTTTGTTCTTGTTGTACTGTTATTCTTGTATTAAACTTTGTTAAACTTTGTATTAAATTAAGTATTTTGTTCTTATTGATTGAAATTGAATTCTATTTTTTTTATCTTCTGCAAATTTTATATTTGTTCGGTTGATTTTAGCTTTCAATTCGAAGGTCAACAATGTCAGCTTCATATCCTGAGGTAATTTTTTTATTGTGTAATATGTATGTTGGTAACAACTCAATATGTTAATTAATTGAGAAAAATATTAAAATAACATAAACTGATTAATTATTCTATGTTATCACATGATGTTCAAAGTAGCGAGTTAGGATTTACCAGTGTTACTCCATTCACTTTTGAATCAGTCAGATCTTCAGGACAGTCAGAGTCAATGCCGCCTCCACTTTTGCGAGGGATATTCTAGCTATGCCGGTGTCAACGGTTGCTTCTGAATCCGCCTTTAGCACTAGAGGTAGAGTGCTTAATCAATATAGGAGCTTTCTTACTCAAAAAACTGTTGAAGCTTTGATTTGTGCACAAAATTAGTTTCGAGCCAATTCATTGCCAATTGACCTTGAGGAGTCTTTTGAAGAATTTGAAAAACTTGAGAAAGGTAATGTTCTTTAATATTATGTTTTATTTTATCTTCACATAGTGATTAACTTTACTATTTGATAATATGTTTAACTTACTAATATTTATTTTATTACATTTTATTGTAGAACTTGAGCCAATTCCTCAACTAATAGATGAAGAAGACTCTGGTGATGAATCTGATTAGTGATCAGTGCTTCAGCTTTCAGTTTGGAGTTTTTTATGTTATGTTTTTATTAAGACTTTGCTATGTTATTTAATTTTGTATTGTTGAGACTTGTTTAGTTGTTTTGATGCTGAAGAATTATTATTTTATCAAGACTTGTTGAATATGTTGGATTGTTGGACAATTGGACATATTGGTTTATAATGTTTTATAGAATTTTTGTTTTATTATTATGTTGTATTGTGTTTTATTATTATGATGGATTGTTGGATAGGTTATATAACTTTATAAATTAAGTTATTATTTTGTATTTAAAAAACCGCGTATCCAAACCGATCCAAACCGTTTGTAATCGGATCGGATCGGATCGGATTTCTAAAAAAAGTTCATCCAATCTAAACCGCACCGCACATAAATTAAGCGTTTGGATCAGATGACTTTTTCCTTCAAAACCAAACCAAACCGCACTACGAACACCCCTACTTATAGATATAATAATGGACCTAGACTATAACTTTATTTTGTTCCTAATCTTCAATCCTCGAATAGCAAACAAACCTAAAATTATTATTTGACAATTCATGAACAAATAAAAGTTGCATACTTATACACACTACTGCATATATATTCAACATATATCCTCTAAATAAAAAAGTTTAGATTTTTTTTAATCCAAAATTAAGTCCACAAATTGGCATCTATATGTCATGAGTTGTGGGATACACATTTATGATTTAAATAACTATATATACACACACGGTTCACACAAAATTTAAAGGTCATCATGCAAACAAAAGAGATAACAAAATAAATTCTCAAATTAAATCCTTATTAAATTAAATGAGATACAGATATGTAACACCCTATCATCTCAAACTTTACTTCTAACCGTAAAGCAAAGGATAACAAAGTGTCACGATAATTCTAAAGCTCATAATATACTGTATATGAAAATAGGTAATAGTACTAGAAGCCTGATGAAAGAATAAAAGCTCAAAGTTGCATAAAGCGGAATTACAGAGTCCGAAGCATTCACACACGATAACCAAACGCGTTGGCACGAGAGGAACAACACATAATATATATAAAACTTTGTAGATAACTCCAGGATACACAAAGTAATAATAATCAAAGTAAACAAGATATATATATATATATATAAGAAAACTAGGCACGACTTGCGGAGTTTAAATCGACTAGTCAAGAAATACAACAGAATTTTATAAAAGGCTTACTTCCTATCTCTCAATGTATTTAGAAGTAAAGCCTCTAAGATATCAAAATACAATAAATCAAAAATGAGAATTAATAACAAAATAAAATATAAAACAAAGCTGAATCATCGTCCGCTCTGTCACCACGTCCGCAAACTCAGCAAGGTGGGTTGCGACTTGCATCTAAAAACAACAACGTATGAGAACAAGAGGTTCTCAGTATGGTAACAGTACCCAATAGATAAGATGTAAGGTTCTGGGACGCCAAAGACAATTCTAAAACTTCACATCAAACATAAGATTCAGACTTAAAGTAAATTTAAACCATAAAAGGGTTAGCTATCTTAAGGGATTTCTAACTATATAGACGCCGCTGTCCCACAGCCTTCGTTAACCTAACCTTCATGCGATCTCATCGCCACCACCTACCGAGCCACCTCAATCCCAGCAGAAAAAACAAATAATGCAAACAAGTAAAGCACATGTAATATACATATACAAGTAAACAAATAGCAAGTAGGCATGTGATTCATTTAGGCATATTGAGGTTAAGCAAAAGTAAACAAACACATAGAAGATGCATATGATAAATGCCTATCCTATTGGCTGTGATATCACATTGTCGGTTCAAAGTTGCCACCCAACACATCCTTTCGGATGTAGTCTTTCTGCCACGCCAGGGATATAGTGCCCTACACATTATCATGCACATCCCAGGGATATAGTTTCCTGCACACTCTTGCGGCAGAGAAGGTTATGCGAGCAGGACACCACCTCAGCCCTCACATCATAATTCAACCCAGGGATATAGTACCCTGCACACTATCGTTCCAAGGATATAGTGCCTGACACACTCTCAATGTCCAACAAGTCCATCGTTCTTTTCCAAGTTCCAAACTCATCATAACCATCATCAATCCTCAATTCCTCAAATTCATCATAATCCATTCTCATTTCTCAAAAATCTCCTCAAAGAAATACTACACAAGTTAACCTTCACTAATTCATCCACAACCTTCTAAAACCTAAGTCACCAGCTCTAAAATCACTAACATAAGAATATCAATTTTAATTACCTAACTCATTCTCATTAGTCTCAAAGTCTAATTGCTAGTTAAGAGTCTTAAACAGCAATTAGAGAAGTTTAGAAAGCTAGAAAACCAGTTAAAATTGAAAGAAAATAATTTTTCAGCAAAATAGGAATCTCACGTATGCAAGGTTGCAAAAATGGATGGTCGCGTACATGACAGCTCCCTTACGTACATGAGAATCCCAAATCGAAGGGAATTCCTGCATTGCGTGTTCAAAACTTGCGTACGCATGCCTTAAAATACGCTCTCGCGTACGCATACTAGTGCCCGCGTATGCGAGAGCACCTAGCAGTGGCCAATAATCGCATCGCGTGCATATGTCTGCGTACGCATGCCATGACAAACTTAGAAAATTTTGAAAGCTACAGAATTTCAGATTTTTGCACCGAACTTTAAATGCACATAACTTTTTTGTTTTAAAATATTTTTCATCTGTTCTTCAAACGTCTTAAAGCTCTCGAACCCAACATTCATTTAAATTAAATTTCTTAAAAAACAAAGGTCCGGAGGCCAAGTTATGCCTCGTCAAAGTTCATCAAAAACAAGGTTTTACCAAAATTGCCAAAGTTCTCTAGTTTTCTAAAATTTCATATCAAACCAATTTCAAATACACTCAAAATCATCATCAAAACACTACCACACACTACAATTTACTACTCCATTACACTTCAAGTATTTTCACACCTATTTCACTCAATTTCCACCTCTTTCCTTCATAGTTCAACAAAATCAACAATTCCCAAACTAAGACTACACTCTCAACAAATTTGCAAAAATTCAATTCATCATCAACATGTATAATTAGCGACATTCCTCATTATTCATCAACAATAACCAACAAGTCCTTATCAACACAATACATATCAACAATCATCAATTAACATCAATTCATCATCATATTAGAATCCACCACAATCATACCTCAACATATACAACTTCTTCAATCTCTATCAACATGCATATACCACAAACACAATTCAAACAACATATATTCAATTCAATCCTATCCTATAGTCCACTAGTCTAAGTTTCACGAAACATTACATATTACCTAAAGGAAACTGAAACTATACCTTGACCGATTCCCAACGCGCTCAAAACGTCGAAACAAGGCCACAAGCTTAGTCCGAAAGATTCAAACTCAATCTCAAAGCTCCAAGTAGCCAAAACAACTCCAACAAACACCAAATCTCAAACTAATATCATATAATATACCAAAATCAACACTAGGACTAACCAAAATATCAAACCACAAGGGTTTTGAAAGGACTTACCTTACCCAACAATATTAGGGGCAAAACCTAACAATATTCCAATGCTAGATCACCTCTAAACAACCAAAACCACAAAAACTATTCAAAAACAAAACCCAAAAATACAAACTGTTAGGGATGCAAACTGGAGCATGAATTTCAAAAATCTTACCACTTTATTTAGGTAGAAACGAAGAGCTCGGCGAGAGTTTTGTAAACCCCGTAAAATTAGCAGATAATTAGTTAATAAATTAAATTTTAATAAAGAAAATTAGAAATATAAATTTTATAGTAAAATAGGATAGAGCCAATTAAAATAATTTTGACACTAATTTCAACAAATTTGGCCCAAGATTAGGCCAAATGGGTCGAACCAGGCCCGTATTGGACCCAAACCACCTATACCCATGAGCTCAGCTCATTTTCCTTCCTTTCACACATTGAAGCACGCAGAAACAGTTTGGGGAAGGAGGGAACAAAAGCATCAAAACCTAATCTATGGTTTGATTTCAATCCGACATAACTTCTCGCTCCGAGCTCCGATCGTCCACCGTTTGCGGCCACGCGTCCGCAGTGACGAGCTCTACAAAGCCCAGTATATTGTAAGGTAAGGAAACCACATTCTCAGTTTCAATTCTCTCTTCTCAAATCCAAAAATTTCATGGTTTTGGGGGCGTTGAGATTTTGGTTAATTTGATATTTTAGGATCAAATTGACTTGAGAGATTAGTAGGCTTTTGCTTAATTATGGCACATATAAGGTAAGGATTATTAACCCTAGTCAATTCCTTGATTACATGTGTTAGGTATTGAATCTTGTATATGGATATGTGATGTTATGTATTAGGTGATATATGTATAAGAATTGAAGCATATTTGTGGAAGTTGGAGGCTTGGAAATTGGTATTGGTTGTTGGATTTTTGGTGTAAGGGCTTGCAATCTTGCCTAGTGGGTTGTCTTGGGTGATACGAGGAAATCGGCCAAGGTATGGTTTAGGTTTCTCGTATTTAATATATAATGTTCTATGAAAACTTAGGCTAGATGACCATAGGATAGGTTGGAACGTATGGGTATGTTTAGTGATTAGCACCCTTGATGTTGTTTACTATTTTTGATGATGGAATGTTAAGTGATTAGTTGATGATGATTGGGATAATGATATGAATGCATGTGTATGTATATATTGAATTGGTGAATGATAATCTTGATGTTGTATTCGAGAAATTAATGAAAGGGATTGTTAAGATTGAGAAATAGTAGGGTGTGAAGGTTGTTGTGATGATGGAAAAGATATATATGCATTGTGTTGATGAGTTTGGTGTATAGCATGTTGAGTTTGAGTTGGGTTTTAAAGAAAATTGAGGTTGTGTAAAGTTAGTTTTTGGCCAAACTTCGGTGAGTCATAATTTAGCTTCTAGACCCCCAAATAATTTTAAAATTATTTTATATAAAAATTGGGTCCGTGAAATTTACGCCGTTTGAAGAACGGAAGAAAAATATTTTAAAACGAAAAAGTTATGCGCGTCGGAAGTTTGGGATTTAAACTTGAAATTCTGCAGTAATGAGATGTAATTAGAAAAGAGGTAGTAACTTGGGAAGTATTAACTAAACTTATATAATTATGAAGAAGATAATAATGAATTTCATTTGAGTGAAAGATGGGTTGAAAATAATGATGACCTTAAAGTGTGATGGTGATTAAAGCGATAGTGATGAGTTGTGATTGTTAGGATGGACGAGTAATTCCTATCCAAGTCATGATTAGGAATTTGAGATATTGAGATATGATTAATGATGATAACTATGTTTTAATTGTGGATTATTTTGATATGTCGAGTTATGACTGCGAGGGTAGACGAGTAATTCCTATTTGATGTGTAATGTTGAGGGTAGACGAGCAATTCCTATCCGAGAATAGATGAGTAATTCCTATTCGAGTCCTAGCCTGTGTATAGATAAGTAATCCCTATCCGGGTTAAGGATGTGGCACCTGCTTGGGTGGACGAGTAATGCCTATCCCGGTTTTGGTGAAACAGCGGCACGGGTGGACGAGTAATACCTGTCCCGTGTTGTGATTTTCTGTCCACGGTTAGCTACCAGGACATGTCGGGCTAGCTAAGTAACCGACAGTTGATATCAACAGCCATAGGACAGTTATGCATCATGTGCATATGGTTTAAATTGGTTGATTGTGCATTAATTGGGAATGTCTAAGTGATTATAATATGCTACATGTTCTACTTGCTGTATATGTATTCTATTTGTGTCTGCTTTGTCTGCTTTGTTTATTTTTCTGTGGTTCTACCAGAGTTTGGAGGATTGGAGGAAGGCGAAGACTTGAGGTTCTTGATTAGAGTTTCGGTTCAGTTTAGGAAGTTTTAGAGAACCATCCTGTTTATGGTTTTAGTTTTAAAACTTGAAGTTTTATAATCTGAGTATCAGTGTTCTAGGATTGCCCCTGCCATTCCCAGGACCTTATATTTTATGTGCGTGGCACCTTTACCATGCTGAGAACCTCCGATTTTCATTCCATACAATGTTTTATTTTTCAGATGCAGGCCAAAAGGCACCTCGCTAGGCGTCTGGAGTTCTACCGCGAAGTGGTTTCATTTTGGGGCTTATTTCTGATATTTTGATATGTATATGTATTAGACTCTCCTCTTGTGTATATTACTGCTTTACTTTGTACCCGTTACAGGTTTATGGAGAAACAGGCTTATATGTATGTATTTTTGGGTTTCGGGATATGTATATACGTATGTAAATATTCTCCAGCCAGCCTTAGCTTCGCAGGCTGAGTTAGGAGCTTGTTATTTTGTACTTTTGGCCCTCTATTCCCACTTTTCGTTTATTTATACTTATGAACCTTGGTTTTTTTAGCACGTAAGTAATCTCGATTCCAGAGCGTTGCGCTTTTTATTTTGATATTTTATTTTACCCGTTTTTCAAGGCTACTCGTATACTATCTCCTTTTTATTATTATATGTATATATTTTATTTTTGAGGTCGTAATACCACACCACATCTGTTTTACAGCTTAAGCGTAAAGCTTTGTGTGGTAGGGTGTTACATTATGGTATCAAAGCAGTTCGTTCTTGTAGAGCCTGAGGGATTGACTGACTATGCTTCTATGGATTCTCTCTGTATGTGTCTATGTGCTATTAGGATATCTGATTGATATACATAGCATAAAATTCATGAGTATGCATTTGGAACTTAGAAGCACTAGACTTGAGATATTGAGACTGATCACCTTGATATCACTTGTTTGGTGTGAACAGAAACCATATGGCGACTCGTGGACGCGATCGCGAGCGAGGAAGAGGTAGACTAGGAAATGCAAACCCTAAAACAGTGGGAAACAACCCTGTGAACTTCATGGCCACCCTGGAAAACATGGCTGCGGCTATGCAGGCGACAGCCGAAGCGTTAGGAAATCAAGCGAACCATGAAAATGGCGATAATGGTGGAAATGGGCCAACGACGCTTGCCACTTTTCTAAAGATACATCCACTGATATTCGGAGGAACCACGAACCCTACTGAGGCTGACAATTAGTTTCAAGCGATCGAACGGGCTTTACACGCACAACAAGTCCCTGAAGATCAACATGTTGAATTTATAGCTTATCAATTGGCGGGTGAATCCCAGTATTGGTGGCAAGGAACGCGACGCCTTCTGCAGCAGGGTGACGCTGCTATACCTTGGAATACATTTCGGACTAAGTTTTACAAAAAATACTTCCCCAATTCGGTTAGAACAGCTAAGGAACTCGAACTACTGCAGCTGAAGCTGGGTCAGATGACTGTCACTGAGTACATGAACATGTTTGAGGAACTGTGCCAATTCTCCAGAATTTGTCAAGGAGCTCCAGGAGGCTTTGAGGAATGGAAGTGTATCAAATATGAAGAAGGACTCCGGAGTGATATATTGAGTTCTGTGGGCCCGATGGAGATCAGAATTTTCTCAGACCTGGTAAACAAGAGTAAGGTCGCAGAAAAATGTCTAAGAAAGGCTGCTATGGTAGAAAATGACCACCAGGAGAGTTACCGAAAGGAGTATAACCCGAATTTAACCCCAAGGAACCAAGAGTTTAAGAGGAATGGTTACAGACCTCGACCCTTCCAGGGTTGGAATAGTCATGAGGAAGGTGGCAGCCGTCAGGGGAATGGAGAAGGGAAGCAGGGGAGGAAATACTCAGAGGACTTGAGGTGCCGAATGTGCGGGAATTTCCATCTAGATAGGCCATGTCTGCTGGGTTCAGGGTTATGTTTTACATGTAGGAAAAAGGGGCACAAGTCTTGGAATTGCCCGGGAAAGGGGAGAAGAAGGTAGAACAATCTCAGCGACAAGGTCAAGGATCTCTCGCCCAAGGTAATGGTGAAACCGGTAAACGAACTCTAACCGCCTTGCATACAATTAACCTATGGCACTCATTCACATCACTTGATTGAGTTGTAAGAATCATGATTCCTAGGTAAATTATTGGTAGATGACTTTGAGTTAATTAGACAAAGTAATTTTGATTAGCACAGATGGATAGATAAGTTCTTAATGACAAGCGATCAGAGTGACGCAGCAGAAGTAGGTTGGTTTGTTTCGAAACGTTCAATTTAGGTTATATTTGAGAGGTCAAAAATTTCGACAGGTGTGTAGAGTGATTAATTGAATTTAGTAATTGTGAACGTAGCGGAGAGGAATATCTTGAAATCATCCTTTTGACTGATAGATTGTAAATACTTAGTAATGAGATGTAATTAAAAAAGAGGTAGTAACTTGGGAAGTATTAGCTGAACTTATATAATTATAAAAAAGATAATAATGAATTTCATTTGAGTGAAAGATGGGTTGAAAATGATGATGACCTTAAAGTGTGATGGTGATTAAAGCGATAGTGATGAGTTGTGATTGTTAGGATGGACGAGTAATTCCTATCCAAGTCATGATTAGGAGTTTGAGATATTGAGATATGATTAATGATCTTAACTGAGTTTTAATTGTGGATTATTTTGAGATGTTGAGTTATGACTGCGAGGGTAGACGAGTAATTCCTATCCGAGCTATGTTTGTGAGTATAGACGAGTAATTCCTATTCGATGTGTAATGTCGAGGGTAGACGAGCAATTCCTATCCGAGAATAGATGAGTAATTCATATTCGAGTCCTAGCCTGTGCATAGACGAGTAATCCCTATCCGGGTTAAGGATGTGGCACTTGCTTGGGTGGACGAGTAATGCCTATCTCGGTTTTGGTGAAACAACAATGGCACAGGTGGACGAGTAATACCTGTCCCGTGTTGTGGTGTTCTGTCCACGGTTAGCTACCAGGACATGTCGGGCTGGCTAAGTAATCGACAGTTGATATCAACAGCCATAGGACAGGCATGTATCATGTGCATATGGTTTGAATTGCTTGATTGTGCATTAATTAGGAATGTCTAAGTGATTATAATATGCTACATGTTCTACTTGCTGTATCTGTATTCTATTTGTGCCTGCTTGTCTGCTTTGTTTGTTTTTCTGTGGTTCTACCAGAGTTTGGAGGATTAGAGGAAGGCGGAGACTTGAGGGTCTTGATTAGAGTTTCGGTTCAGTTTAGGAAGCTTTATAACCCTGTTTATGGTTTTAGTTTTAAATCTTGAAGTTTTATAATTTGAGTATCGGTGTTCTAGGATTACCCCTAGCATTTCCAGGACCTTATATTTTATGTGCGTGGCACCTTTACCATGCTGAGGACTTCCGGTTCTCATTCCATACAACGTTGTGTTTTTCAGATGCAGACCGAAAGACACCCACTAGGCGTCTGGAGTTCTACCGCGAAGTGGTTTCATTTTGGGGCTTATTTCTGATATTTTGATATGTATATGTATTAAACTCTCCTCTTGTGTATATTACTGCTTTACTTTGTACCCGTTAGAGGTTTATGGAGAAACATGCTTATATGTATGTATTTTTGGGCTTCGAGATATGTATATACGTATGTAAATATTCTCCAGCTAGCCTTAGCTTCACATGCTGAGTTAGGAGCTTGTTATTTTGTACTTTTGGCCCTCTATTCCTACTTTCCATTTGTTTATACTTATGAACCTTGGTTTTCTTAACCGTAAGTAATCTCGATTCCGGAGCGTTGCACTTTTTATTTTGAGATTTTGTTTTACCCGTTTTTCAAGGCTCTTCGTATACTATCTTTTTATTATTATATGTATATATTTTATTTTTGAGATCGTAATACCACACCACTTCTATTTTACGGCTTAAACGTAAAGCTCTGTGTGGTAAGGTGTTAAAGTTTCGCGTGGCCACAAATGACACGTAAATTGGAGCACCATAGCTCAAGTTTTGGCTAGAACAAGGAGAAGATGAATAATGTTTCTTCTTCCCTCTTCTCTCAACTCGGTGTCCATTTCTTTATGTTAGGGTGAAAATGAGTTGAAATTCTCATTAGTTGTGCTTAGATATGTTGGGCTTGGGACCAACTTGGGCCCGATCCAACTGCTTAGCGTTTTAGGTTCGTTTAGTCCAATTTTGGGTAAAACCTTTAAGATTAGCACCCGATTTTCAATTCTAAATTATTTTTGTCTCTCCAAATTAGTAAATTCAATTTTTAAAATCTTATTTTTTTTCCTCATACGTTGTACCAGACAAATTAGAGCCGTTACTACCAGCTTAAATACTGGTACGTA
Source organism: Arachis ipaensis (assembly GCF_000816755.2). Taxonomy (NCBI): domain Eukaryota; kingdom Viridiplantae; phylum Streptophyta; class Magnoliopsida; order Fabales; family Fabaceae; genus Arachis; species Arachis ipaensis. Next base: position 21,710,324 of record NC_029788.2, read on the forward strand.
TTTTTACAAAAAAATTTCGTAAAAAAATACATTTTCCCACTCAAAAAATTCTACTGAATTCAAATTTCATCTTTAAATTTTTAAATTAAGATGTCTAATATTTCAAACTTATTTCAGATAATTAAATAATTATTTTGTTTTATCTATGTGGTTAGTTCAATTCCGATTCTTACAATATACAAATAGAGGCGCACTTTACATATGTTGTATTATATTTTCTCTTGTATTCATTTTTTTAATCGAAATAAAAAAAAATCCAAAAAAAGGAATTAATCGAAACTCAAATGTGAATATAGAAGCAAAAATAAATCCCATTCTTTTAATCCCGAAAGTACGGTTCAATTATAAAATAATTAAATTAATTCTTTTAATGATTCAATCATGGAAGGTTCTGATATTATTTGTTGAAAATTTTAAGATGTTCTTAATCACAAAATTATTTATGTTAAATTATTAAAAAAGAAATACTTGAGAGTGAAAACGTACTTGAATTTGTGAACATAATTAAAAAATTTAGTTATTTGATCTTCCTCAACCAAAGTCTTCTATATTCTTAATAGGACTAAATTGTAACTCCTCTGATAGAAAAAGAACTATGGAGACAACTTTAATGTGTTGGAAACCAAAATTCTGAAGCCACTATATAATATTCATATTTAAATGTGGCACCCAATAAACTCTAAAATCTAAATGAAATAATATCTCTAATTTTATTTTCATTTAATTTTAAATTAAAAATAATATTGATTTATTTAATTCAACATTTTTGCAAATAAATAAGATCATTGTTATATAAGTGATTTAATATAAAATAACTTAATTTACGATTATAATTAATATATGTACTATTCATAAATAAATTAAAAATAATAATTTTTTAACACACTATACACTACAAGAAAAATACCCATTCAGCCACACTTTTTTTAGGCTACATTTGAAAAGCGTAGTCTATTCCTAGAATAGGCTACGCTTTTCTCCGTATTTCCTTTTTTAGGAGAATAGGAAACACATTGTGGCATCACTTGAAAAGTGTAGCCTTAGGTATTATAAATATCACTTATAAAGCGTAGCCTTATCTTAGAAACTATGGATTCACTTTTTACACCAAAGAGTACACTTTCAAAGAGTAACCTATTTGTCCAGTTTCAGGTGCGCTTTAAAAGTGTTGCCTAATGTATCTCAGGTCAAATATCCAATACTTAATAAAATTTTTTTCAATTTTCAGCAAATGATACACATACAAACACTTAGCCAAATAAAATGAAAACATAAAATCCCACCTTGGCTATTCCCTTCTTCGCGCCACCCCCAACCCAGAGAAGACTCTGTGCCATCACCACTCACTGTAACATACCTAATTTCTAATCCTAAATCCCAAAATTCCCAAATTAACTCAGAAAACCCTAATTTCCCCAATTCCTAACCCTAACAGCCTCAACCTCACCCTCCTTAAACGTAACAAACAAAAGCAGCCACTGTAGAGAGAAGAAGGATCGAGAGAAGAAGAGAAGAGAGGAAAGGCCTGCCCAGGCGTCACCACCGTAGCGCCGCTATAGCTATTGCCACCTTCAGAGTTGCAAAAAGTCGTCCTCCCTGCCATCGAATGCCACCGTCGTGTCGCACATGAGAGAGAGAGAGAGAGAGAGAGAGAGAGAGAGAGAGAGAGAGAAGCTACCCATGATCGCTGCCATTGAAGCCAGGCTTGTCGCCGTCACCACCCACGAAGCTGCGAGGAGCCGCTGTCGTGCTCGTGTCACTGTGCGCCGTCAAGCTTCCCTCACCTTGAGCCGTTGATCTGTCGCCACCGCTACAAGGGCTTGTCGCTGGAGCCACGACTGTCACTGAGCTTCCGTCGCCGCTGCCGTTCAAGCCGTTGCTGCCGTCGATTTGGAGTTGCTGCGATTGGAGCCACTAGCGGGGGTGAGTTGCTACTGCCCTGTTGCCGTCCTAATCATATTCAACGTCTACTGCCCTGAGCTGTTTCTGCCCTTGAGTTTGTTGAGTTCGGATTTCTTGTGCTACTGTAACTGTCATTACTGCTGTGGGAATCAACGTTTCTGTTTGGCTGCTGCTAAAGGTCTTCCACCATCACTGGAGCTACCCAGAATCATCGTGGAAGCTACCAAGATATATGGTTGATTTTCTAATTATGCCAAGACATCATCACTAATTAAGTTTTATGTTGATTTTTTTATTTTATTTTATGTCCTGACTGCATTATAACTTGTGAATCCCATTTTCTTTTTTATATTCAATGTTTTGACAAACTGCCATGGTTTATAATCTATTGATACTTGCCTTTTTCATGCTTAATCAGTCTGATTTAGAGATATTTTGGAGCTGACTAAGGCTTTAACATGAAAGAGACTAAGGCAAAGGCATATATATTTAAAATCCAGATTACTTTCCTTTAATGCATCACCTAAAAAAATTTAATAGTTTATATAAGTGTGATTCATTCATAAGTACATAATTGTTGAGCTCATTTTAGACATACCCTAAGAAGTAATTAGTTTTGTTGATATGGCACTAAAGAGTTTGTTGATATAATTTTTGTACAAGTTTTTTTACAATGCATACATTTAGCAATATGGATAAATATTAATTTGTTTTAATATTTGGCAAAATTTAACTTGATTTCTTTTTATTATTAAAATTATATTTTTTGAAATTTAAATAATACTAAATTTTAATATCGTTTTTTATTTTTAAATAAAGTAAAATACATATA
>NC_029788.2:21713190-21755287 GCF_000816755.2 Arachis ipaensis
CAGTTATCAATATTAAATATATATTAAAATATAAAATACACATAAAAAATAAATTAAATTATATATATTTTTTTATAAATATATAATAATTAATTTTAGTAGTTAATTTTAATATGTAAATAGTATTTTTGTTATCCTATATATTAACTGGTATGTATAAAAGGCATTAAACATCTGAAATTTTTTTAAATAAAATAAAAAAGATTATTTTTTAAAATCTTATTTTTCAACTTTAATTTTTTAAATACGATTTTTTTATTCAAAGCAAGTTCGCCGGACTCCGGCGAAAGTTCACCTAACCTCCTGACTCTGTAATATGTATAGAGTTCGCCTAACCTTGGCGAATTCCACTTCAAATTTAAAAAAAAAAATTGCCAACTTAAATTTTTAAGCTTCACAATGAACAATGACAATCATTATCATCATCTCTAGAGTACACATGAATAAGTCATATTTTTATTGAGGAAATAATGGTTTTTTTATTTATAATGAAAAAAAATCCTGGTTAAATATGACTTATTTCTGTATCTGTATATTTCTGTAGAATATGAAAATGGTTGCCATTGCTGCTAGCAATGTTGAAGAAGCCATGCTTATTATCTGTGTATTTTTGTGTACTTCTATGTACTTTTGGGCTGTGTTTGTTTCTGAGAACAGGACAAGACAAGACACTGAGAAGAAGACATAAAGGACAGAGACACAAAATTTTATGTTGTATCCTGTTTGGTGATAAATTAGAACAAATTATGAAAATCTAATTTATTTCATTTTTTTCATTCAAAAATTTGAATAAAAAAATATAATAATAAAAAATATAATTATAAAAAATTAAAAAGAATAATGAAATAAAAAATAAAAAATAAGTTGTGTTCCTTGTTAGTGTCTTCGTGTCCTTTTTGTCAGGATGAACACAAAATACATTAATTCAGTATCCCTGGACACATTGTCTCTGTCCATCTCTCTTCTGTCAAATATGATTTTGTGTCTTTGTGTTCTTGTCTTAGTGTCCTGTTTCTGTAAACAAACGCAGCCTTAGATACGATGATAATGACTTAAAATTTTAAATTTCGTGTGTTTTGGAAAAAATTGAAGTGGAGTTCGCCAAGGATTAGGTAAACTCTATAATTTTTATAGAGTTCGTCGGGAGTGCGGCAAACTCTCCCTAAATAAAAAAAATCGTATTTAGGGAATTAAAGTTGAACCCATTAATTCTTACATAAAGTAAATAATGAAATTCATCTCTAAACGATGATCCGTTCTTTAAATTAGTCTCCGAAAATTTTTTTAGTCAAATTCATCTTTTAAAAATTTTAAATTAGTCACATTAGTCATTTCGTCACTTCTTTTGCTCATGATATCAAAGTTTGGAAGTTTGTTGATATAACATATTAAGTGACGTCACAACACAAACTTAAAAGTCTTAATTAGTTGTCAACATGTTAAGTTTATGAAATTAGATCAAATAAACTCCAAATTAGAATTTTAATGCCTCAAGATCCCCTTCAATTCGGGATTAATTTGATCTAATTACATAAATTTATCACGTTAGTCATTAATTAAGACTATTAAATGTGTGCTATGATCAATGTCATGTTGTGTAATATACCACATCAGCAAATTTTGATGTCATCAGCTATAAAAATGAGAAAATGACTAATGTGATTAACTTAAAATTTTTGAATGACGAATTTGATTAAAAAAATTTTCGAGAACTAATTTAAAAAATAAGTGATCTTTTAGAGATGAATTTGACTATTCTCTCAAAATTAAAACTTTTGAAAAACTTTAGGGTGAACTTGGAATGTTTAATTTTTCAATACCACCCCATTTTAAGTTTTGAAAAGTCATGTTTTCGTAAGATCAAATCTAGACCATGTTTAGTTGTTATCTCAAAATAATAAAAACATAAACATAAATTTATCTATTTGGTAATTAAGACATAGACAAATATAGGACTTACAATTCTACTAAAATATCAATTTTATTTTCACAGTTTCAGTATTATCACTCTCATCACTTCTACATTTTTCACTCTCCTTTTAAATTAAAGTTATCACAATCTACCATGGCACTATCATCTTCAAACCAAATACAAAAGCAATAAAATCTGTAATTGAGGTTTTAGTTTAAGTGGTAAATCATGTGTCTTCTACTATGCTACACTCACGTTCGAAATTTGGCGAGGAACAAATAATGGATAGAAACTCCTTTAAGTGTTGAGTGTGGGTGAGTTTGTGATTCTAGTGTGTAGAATTTAAGATTGTTCAATCTATTTATTAAAAAAAAAAAATCTAAATCTAAATTAAAATTCAAGATTTATAAAAATCAACAAAACTTCTCTAATCTCGACCCAATTGAACTAGACACATAGATTGAAAATTTTTAATAAAAAATAAAAATAAGAATAAAGCTCAAACAAATGCAAACTGAATATATAAGAGACAGAAGAAGGTAATAGAGTCGAGTCACAAATAATAAGATAATAAAAAATTTGTTGTTTTCTCGAGAACAAATTCAAGTACCAGTTTAATTGAATTTATCATTATCTAGACTACTCAATAAAATACATGAATAATTTAAAATTAAAAACTAGCAAAGATGAAAATTGTAAGAAGAGACAATAGATCAAAAGCAGGTGACTAGCTAGGTGTTAGGAATTAACTTCACCCAATATCTTAATGCCAATTTTATAGTGTCTATGAATTAGTGTTTAAATTTTACCTAACTTACTTTTTGTAATAAATTTTGATTTTTTAAAAATGATTTATTGTTATTATTTTTAAATTAAATATTATTTTTTAATCTTTTTTAATAAATAGACACTACCTTTTAGACACCATAGCATTCACTCTATCTTAAATTCTAATAACTTTCTTTTTTCAATATAATGTAATTATGGTCAACTTACTCTTAATTATAATCACAACTTAATCGCTTAAGTGCAATGACTTTCCTAATCAGATTAATTAAACCGAATGACTTAACTCCAATTTAAATCTAACTAGTTATAATTTATTTTATTTTCTAATCTTAATGTGNNNNCTATTAGTTATTATTGCCTATTTATTAATGACCAAAAAATTATAATATTAATAGTATTTATCAATCTAATGTCGATAAAAAATATTTTTTATCTTTAAAAAAAAGAGATATGCATAAAATTCTAGAAATTACATCTTATATCTTACGTTTCTATATTCAAAGGAGGTATTGCTTAATTCCTCTGTTGGCGGAAAAGATATACTTCGATACTGAAAATCAGGAGATGGATAACATATATAAAGTCATCTCCAAAGTAATGGTGGCAAGATTGAGGCCTTTGATGAAAGAATTGGTAGGGGATTCCAAACGGCTTTTGTTTAGGGCCGATAGATTTTGGATGGAGTATTAATTGCGTGTGAGACGGTATCATGCTCCAAAAATCTAAAAAAGCAGGGGTTGTGGTAAAGTTGAATTTTAAGAAGGCATACGACTTGGTTAGATGAGACTTTGTGCAGCAGGTGTTAGAAAGGATGGGGTTTGGCGTTACTTGGAGAAGATGGATTCGGGATATGCTGGAGTCGGCTGAGATGCAAGTGTTGATAAATAGGTCGCCAACGAAACCGTTTCGTATGAAGAGAGGACTAAGATAAGGTGGCCCAATATCACCTTTCTTTTTTGTCTTGGTGGCGGAGGTGATAAACAGGCTGATAGATAAGGCAATCCAATTATATACAGTGAAATGTTAGCTTGTTGGCAAAAGAAAAGTATCATTAACGCACCTTCAATTTGTGAATGATATAATTCTATTTTATCCACCGAAAACGAAAGTATTGAAGAATATTAAAATGCTTTGGTATAATGACCGGATTTTTTTTTTTTTTAATCAAAAGCTCAATACAATAAGGTGGAGCAACAAAGCAAATAAAACAAGACAAGATAACCACAAATTATTAGTTTAAATAATTATTTTCGAAAGACTAAGTTGATTCGAAACGTTAGTGAAGGGTCAAAAAAGAAGCAGGGGTCGAAAAGACGCACGTGTAGAAATTAATTGGAAGTTATTTGACATGAATTCGATTTAGACACCTGGTCAAATCGAATAAGCACTCAAATGAGGAATCGAATAGTTGTTCGAATCGAGAATCAAGCGGTTACATAAGTAAAAAAGTCGAAGGCTTTCTTTGAGTGAGGAAGTTATGGGTAACGTCCGTGGGCAGAAGAGCGGGAACAGTTACCTAAAAATTCGTATACAAGGCAGCGTTGTGTAATTAATTATTGGTTACAGATATGGGTTATAAATATTAGTAAGTTTAGGAAATAGAGGTTGGAACTTTTTTTCAAAAATACACTCAAGCACACACACATTCCCAGCGAATTTCTAAGTCTGCATTCGAGTTCGATTTCTGTAGGGTTCCTTCCATTGCCTTTAATTTTTCATTTACAATTTCTGTAAACTTTACTCTTCCTTGTCTGATTTATCTTCAAAGCATCTTTTAATTTCATTGTCAGATTTACATTCAAAGTCTTGTTTACTTATTTACCCAATTTATATTTCAGTACCTTTAAGTTTTCTGTCAAAAGCCCTTTGATCTAATCGAAGGCATTTTAATCGCTTTCTTTATAATTCAGTACAAGTCATTTCGATTTAAGTCAGTCTACTTTTCAAATCTTTTCTTTTATGCTTCTTTTACCTTTTTGGCACTTTTTGAACTTATTTCCTATTTTAATTCGAGGATCTTTGATGCACTTATAGAACTGGTATCTGCAAAAGAGGAGTAGGTTTCGCTCCCAAACCATTAGAATCGAACCACCATCGATGTACTAAAATTCGAAAAACAAATTGGCACGTCCGGTGGGACAATTTTAAACTAAAGTGTGAAAATATTTATTTCTTTAGGTCATTTGGTGTATACAATTGAGAAGTGGAAGGATTATTCACATGGCTGATGAAGTGTCACATGTGAATAGTGGTTCGTCCACCAATGACAGCATACCAGTAACTGTGCAATCTTCGGACGTTACTTCACGTTTGGAAGGTTTGGTTGTAACTGAAAGTACAGTGGTCACTAGTGTACAAACTGGAAATGTTAGACGTAATATTCGTCCACGTGGTAGCTTACCACCAATCCAGCCCCCAATAACCACTGGTTAGCCTCCTTATGGTCTTCCTATCGGCTATACTCCGCCAGTGAATAGTTTTGTTCCTCCTGTTCGTTTCGGGAGTATAAATGGAGGAAATAATTCTCAAAATACACAACAGTATTCTGAATTCTCACGTGATTATAATGTGGGCTCTACATCGAATGCCTCTAATTCTATGACGGTATTTCGACAACATATAGAAGAAAGTTATTATGATTTAGTCAACTTATTGACTCAACAGATGATCACAATTCTAAATCCCATGATGGTTGATCACGAATCAAAATTCGAGCATCTTGCAAGGCAAGTTGAACAAATTGCTCGAATCGTTGATTATGATGAAGGTGAAAGGCATAATGCTAGGGGGAACAATGAAGGATTTGAAAATATATTTCAAAATGAAAACAATGGTTTAAATAGAGAGAATCCTCAGATAGTTCCCCGTGGTAAGAATGCAGATGATGTTCTAGCCCGATTACGTGCTAATCATAGTGACGAACGTTATCAAGTCACAAGAATTGTGGAGGAAGTGCTCAATCGAGTTGGTTTAAACGTTGATTTTATGACCGACCTCATTTTGTGTCTGTTTTTCCCCAAGTTGTTCAAATGGCTGAAGTGCCAAGAGGGTTGAAGAATCCAAAAATAATCACAAAATTTGCAGGGGAAGTTGGAGAGTCAATTACTGAACATGTCGCTCGATATTTGGTCGAGATTGGGAATCTAGCCAAGGATGAGAATTTGAAAATGAAGTTTTTTCCTTCTATGTTAACGAAGAATGCGTTTACTTGGTTTTCGAATCTCAGGCCAAATTCTATAACGACATGGAATCAGTTGGAAACTGCTTTTCATGCTCAATTTTATCGAGGGGAATTGAATGTAGTAGTTACTGACCTAGTTGCTTTGAAACGAGAAGATGGTGAAACCATTGATGATTATATGATACGTTTCAAAAATTCTAGAAGTAGGTGCTACGTGTCATTACCTGAGAGTGAAGTTGTGAAAATAGTAGTTATGGGGTTAGGATTCTATATGCGTCAAAAGATGCTTAACTTGCTGGTGCAAAATTTATAACCACAAACTAACCGGCAAGTGCACCAGGTCGTACCAAGTAGTACCTCAGGTGAATGAGGGTCGATCCCACGAGGATTGATGGACTAAGCAACAATGGTTAAGTGATTTACTTAATTAGGCAAACAGAAAATGGTGTTTGAAGATTCAAAAGCATTAACAGTAAATTTAGAATATCAGAAAGCAAGCAGTAAACAAGTTGTGAAATATATATGGAGAAACAGTTAAGGCTTCAGAGTTATCTATCTTCCGAATTGACTTTTCTTACCAACTATTTTAATCATGCAAGATTCAATTCATGGCAAACTATATGGGACTAAACCCTAATTCTTTAGACCTTTTTAGTCTCCTCTAACCTTCATTAACCGCCAATTCCTTGGTCACTTAATTCCAATTAGAGGGTGAAGTTCAATTCTAGTTTATATGCCACACAAATCCTAATTACCCAAATATAAGAGGATTATATGTCACGTATCCCATTAATTCCAGATAATTAGAAATTCAGAAGAAATTATTTTCAAGTTATTATTCAAGTAAAGAGCTTTTCCAAGTTATACAAGAACTCAATTAGAACAAGGGTCATACTTCTGTTCCACCCAAATTCATAAGATAAAGAACAAAAACAATTCTTGAAATAGAAATCAGTACATAAATTAAAATAGAAAAATAATAGTATCAATCCATACAATAGACAGAGCTCCTAGCCTTAACGGTGGAGGTTTAGTTGCTCATGGTTCAGAGAGAAAACAAGGATTCTGAAAAACTGTAAATTGTGGAATGAGGTAGAAGAGAAGAGAAGAGCCCGAAGGGCTGATTCTTTTTTCTTTTATATCTAATCCTAATTAATGTAAAATATATTTTCTAAAAACTAAATAATATCTTTTCCTAATTATAAAAATAATAAAAGTTTAAATCAGATCTTAAAATTGGTTCGTGCAGCCTTTGGAGACGAATTGGGGACCACTTGTGTACTAAAGGTTGGCGCCGAACTTGGATTAATCCAAGTTCGGCGTGGACTAGGTAGCAAATCCTTCCTTTGAAGCATTGGTTGTGGCACCAAACTTGACAATGGTCAAGTTTGGTGTGGAGGTTGTGCGTAGCTTCCCTTTGGAGAATTCATGCTGGCGCCGAACTTGAAGAACTTCAAGTTCGGCGTGGAGGAGGCAGTGTGATTTCTCTTTGGAAGCTTTGAGCTAGCGCCGAACTTGAAGAACTTCAAGTTCGGCATGGAGGATGCTGAATGCTTTTCTTGGATTGCTTGTGCTGGCGCCAAACTTGGAGGTTTCCAAGTTTGGCTTCAAGCCTTCATTCTTGCTGAAGCTTCGTTTCTCTATGAAGACTCTGTCAAATTCGTCCAAAATGCTACCTGAAATAAACAGAATCGCACACAACTTAAAGTAGCATTCATAGTGGCTAAAATATATTAAATCTTGATTAAACTTATCAATTCAAATGCAAATTTACTAGGAAAAGATAAAGGAGATGCTCACGCATCATAACACCAAACTTGAATTGTTGCTTGTCCTTAAGCAACCAAAATTAGTACATGATTAAGATGTGAATTTGCATGAGAGGTGAGAGTTCAGTTATGTTCATGTCTCTTCTTGAGTGGGGTTTATCTATTGTAATTCTAAACAGTTTTGGCATCTCATTCTCCTTTGAATCAGAGGAATGTCACTCTCATTCAAAATTGGAGTCCGGATCATATTATGAATTCTTTGATCTTTATACTTCAGTTTAATCCTTGAACATAGCAGATATTCTTTAATTCTCAATTAATTGGTGCTTTTCACCTTGAGTCTAGCTGTGACTTTAAATGTTCTATCTTAAGGGATAATTGACACAAGAACACGACAAGCACTTAATTGGGGAACTCTCTTGAAGTTCTGATTTTTCTTTTAGCTATTCCCAGACAGTGGTACTCAAAGCCTTTGGCATACTCTGCTAAATGCATTTGATCTCGACTCTAAATGTTCTGTCTCAAGGATTACTTGACACAAGAACACCACAAGCATATGACTAAGGAAACAACTCTTTGAGCTTTTAATCATGTTTGACCTCCCTAGTCATTGATGCTCAGAGCCTTAGACCTTGCTTTTTATTCTTTCTTTGCTGTTTCTTTTGCTTCAAGGATCAATTTTTACTAATTTCAGAAAATTCATAATAGTTCTCTAAATTCCTTTTCCTTATACATCAACATCCTTTTATTCAAATTCAAATATGCATAGTTCATATCATGCATTCAGAATCACAGAGAACACCACCACATTTGATTAAATGAGACTACTTTCTTTCATAAACTCTTTCATTCATACATTATATCTTTTTCTTCTTTCTTTTCTTTTGATTTCAAGCTCAGTGAGCAATACATGAGACACTCTTTTAGAATAAAAATAAAATAACAAAATAAACAGTAAATTAAACTAGAACCTAAGAATTGAAATAACAACTGATCATGCAATAACAAAGTAGTAGAAAATAGGAACCTAATCATAAAAATAGCAAAATAATAAGGAAAATGAAAAGGAACTGAACCCTCTCAATCTCCCTGATGGGGATTTCTCTCCTCAGACTGTGCTCCATAAGGTCCTCTCAAACGGCTGTAATCCTGTCTCAGTTGAGAGATCTCCTGCAGCTGAAGGTTCTGATCAGCCCTTATCTCATCAAGGGTGGTATAGAGATGCGCCCAACGGCTGTCCTATGGGGCTCTCATCTCCTCTACAGATGCCATGTACTACTGCCGGCGGCTGTCATTAGTGACCCTCATCTGCTCCATGGAGGATGCGAGCTGTTGCCAGTAATCTTGAGGAGGGAAGTAGTGTCCCTGAGGTAGTGATTGCTCCTCTTCAGCTCCTTCTTCAGCTTGTTCTATTGGGAGCCTTTGACGTTCCCTTACCAGTTCCAGAGTCTTCTTTGTGATGGGCTTCTCGATTGGGATGGGGAAATCATTATTTATCTTCACCCTAGCGGCCTCACAGAGGCGGAAGATGAGATGTCGGAAGCCCAACCTGGCATTCTCCTTGGTGTTGGCAGCGATATGGAAAATCTGTTGGGCAATAACGTTCGCCACCTCCACTGGCTGTCCCAACAGAATGCAGTGAATCATGATGGCTTGGTCCACAGTACCTTCGGACCGGTTGCTTATGGGCATGATAGACCGGCGAATAAAATGGTGTCATCCCCTAGCCAAAGGCGTCAGGTCACCGACTCTTATATGACCCGCCTTCCTCTCTGCCCCCAGTTTCCACTGGGCATCTGGAATGAAAATGTCAGCGACTACTTGCTCCAGTCACTGATCTCTCTCCGTCCTCTCACTGTAAGACTTAAGTGAGAGCATGGTCTGTGGTATCTAGAGGGTCTGCCGGATAATCTCTGGGCTGAAATCAATGACTCTTTCCTTTACAAAGCTTTTGTGGTCCCTTGCATTGACTCCAGACACATCCTTATAAGTAATCCACAAGTTCCCATAAAATTCTTGAACCATTAATTGTCCCACCTGTGTGTGCAGATTACATAGATATTACCATCCTCTTTTCTGAATCTCACGCTAAATTTCCGGATATTCATCCGGTTGGAGATTAAACCGCACTTCCGGTAGAATCGGCCTCTTGCCAGTGACTTCATAAAAGTGCTCTTCATGCAGTTTAGAGTGGAAGCGTCTTGAATCATTAGAATCGGTGGCCGGTTCCTTTTCTTTTCTCTTCTTGAAAGGTTGGGTGGTCTTTGGTGCCATAGAAATAACAGAATAAAATAGCAAAGTGACAACACCAAACTTAAAACTGTTACTCATCCACGAGCAAAATAAAGAAATGCAAGGGGAAGAAGAAAGAGGGGCAGAAATTTAAACAAAAGAAAATAAAGAATAATGCTAAAAATATCCCCTTTTTTGTTTTTGTTTTTTCGAACAAAATTAAATAAAAAGAAAATGTAAAAGAAGAGAAGGGAAGGGGAAGGACATAGGAGGGGTACAGGTGAAAAAAAATATGGAAGGGGGTGAAGCTTGTAGCGGTCGGTTAAGGAGAAGGGGATGAAGGATATGTGGGAATGGAGAGAGGGGTTAAGGTTGGACGTTTGTGGCTTGAGGGGGGAAGAAGTGCTGTGTTGTGGGTTGAAGTGAGGATGAATGGTCTAGGAAGGGTTTATATAGGGAATGGGGTAGGGTTAGTAAGGTAGGCTGGAGTCACAGGTTAGGCTTAGAGAATGGGAGGAATATATGGTCAAAGGGAGGGAGTCATGGTCTTTTATTGGCAAGGGAAGAGGGAAGGGATGTAGAGTGTTGTAATGGGTTGGGAATATATTGTTCAGGTTTTGTATTTTGGGAAAGGGGTGGGGTCACGGGTTATGTTTGGGAAAATGGTAGAGGGAGCAGGTCTTGTAGTGTTGGGAAGGGATGAAAAGAAAAAGGAATCAATGAATGGGTGTGGGAACCAAAAATTTTGGGGATTTGGATTGGAATTGGCGTGATTTGTTGGGATTGTGTAAAGCACAGATGTTGGCGCCGAACTTGGGGACATTGGTGTTCGGCGCCGTGACTCACGCAATAGATATCTCTTCCCCACGCTGAACTTGGTGCGCTGATCCGCCTTCTTTTTTTTTTATGTCTTCATGCCAAATGCCAGGGGAGCCAAGTTCGGCGTCACCCTGGCAGAGTGTTTCCCCTTTTTGTGAGTAGCCTCCATGTTGAACTTGAGGGAAGCAAGTTCGGTGCCACTGCTTGGCTTATTCACTCTCCTTTTTTACATCGTTCTCCACGTTGAACTTGGAAATTTCCAAGTTCGGCGTGGACCTTCCAGAACAAAAACTCCATCTTGCACGCATGCACGGCGCCAAACTTGGAAATCCCAAGTTCGGTGCCAACATGACCGAGTCAACCTTGGGAAAATTTTTTTAAGTGTCTGGTTCCTGTTCTAAAATTTCTGCATGATCGAAATACACATAAAACAAAGGAAAAACAATAGAAACTTAATAAAAATTAAGTAATAATAAAATCAACTCAACAGAAAATAAACTCAGGATACGGAATTATCGGGTTGCCTCTCGACAAGCGCTTCTTTAATGTCACTAACTTGATGGTCAATCCTGCTAATTCAGCAGATGAACGGACCGTTGGCGATCAATCTCGCCTCCAAGATAGTGCTTCAACCTCTAACTATTAACTATGAATTTCCTATCGGAATTCTCTTCCTGAATCTCTACATGACCATATGGTGAAGCTCTAGTAACTACAAACGGTCCTGACCACCGGGATTTTAGCTTTTCCGGAAAGAGTTTGAGTCTTAAATTATACAGAAGCACTCTCTGACCGGGCTCAAAGACTCTGATGGAAATCTTCTTGTCATGCCATATCTTGGTTCTCTCCTTATAGAGCTTGGCATTCTCATAGGCAGAATATCTGAATTCTTCAAGCTCATTCAACAGAAGCATTCTCTTAATTCCTGCAGCCTGAGGATCAAGATTTAGATACTTGATTGCCCAGTAAGCTTTATGCTCCAGCTCAACTGGCAAGTGATAGGCTTTTCCATAGACCAACTGATAAGGGGACATGCCAATAGGAATCTTGTAAGCTGTCTGGTATGCCCAGAGAGCATCATCAAGCTTCCTAGACCAGTCCTTCCTTGAAGCAATGACGGTCTTCTCTAGAATCTTCTTGAGTTCTCTATTAGAAATCTCAACCTGTCCACTTGTCTGAGGGTGATAGCGGATTACCACTTTATGACGGACTCCATATCTCTGCAGAAGTGAGTCCAGCTGTTTGTTACAGAAGTGACTTCTACCATCACTAATCAGTGTCCTTGGGACACCAAACCGACTGAAAATATATTGCTAAAGAAAGCTCATCACCATTTTGGCATCATTGGTGGGTAGGGCCACAGCTTCCACCCACTTGGACACATAATCAACTGCCACCAGAATATAGTTATTGGAATATGAGGGTGGAAAAGGTCCCATAAAATCAATACCCCACACATCAAACAACTCCACCTCAAGAATCCCCTGCTGTGGCATCTCATGGTTGGCCGGGAGATTCTTAGCTCTTTCAGATATGTCACAACTCTTCACAAATGCTCTTGAATCCCTGAAGAGATTCGGCCAGTAAAATGCACTCTGAAGGACCTTTGTAGCTGTCCTTTCACCACCAAAGTGGCCTCCATAATCAGAGCCATGACAGTGCCAAAGAATCTACTGTGTTTCTTCATCTGGAACACATCTCCGTATTATACCATCTAAGCATCTTCTAAAAAGGTATGCCTCCTCCCAAAAGTAGTACTTTGCATCAGTCAATAACTTCTTCACTTGTTGTCTACTGTACTCCTTTGGAATGAAATTCATGGCTTTGTAATTTGCAATGTCTGAAAACCATGGAGCTTGTTGAACAAGGAACAATTGCTCTAATGGTGCAAGGAATTACAAAGCTTCCTGGATCTTGCATCTTCTCAGGAAGGTTATGTTGAATAATAGCACTGCATTCCTTGGTTAACACCACTGTTTCTTGTTCCTTCCAATTCCTCTTGTTGGTCAACAATTCTTTCATAAATTTAGCATAGAGAGGCATTTGCTCAAGAGCCTCAGCAAAAGGAATGTTGATCTGCAGTTTTTTGAAGACTTCTAAAAATCTATAAAATTGCTTGTCCTTGGAAGCCTTTAAGGATATGGCATTTTTGGCTTGTACTCAGGAGCCTTGGGCAATGTAGGATAAGTGTCAAGAGAGTCTGGGAATGGGTTGTCTACACGCTTTGGAGGGGCGTGCTCTACTTCTTCCTTCTTCTCCTCTGGAGCTTCTTTTTCAACTAGCTCCTCATTGACCTTGGTCTCAGAACCAGCTACTTTACCACTTTTCAATTGAACAGCCTTGCAATCTTCTCTTGGGTTCACCACTGTATCACAGGAAAAGTACTTGAAGACCTCTCAGGTATTTGCTTGCTCAACTGGCCCATTTGTACCTCCAAGTTTCTAATGGAAGCTCTGGTTTTCTGCATAAAACTATTCATCATTGTCTCTCAGTTAGAATTTTACTGGGGCTGAGAATTTACCTGTTGAGGTTGTTGTTGTTGATAAGACTGAAATTGGCAGTTATTATGATTATTCTGCTGAAAACCACCTTGAGAATTATTGTTGAAATTCTGAGATCTCTGAGGTTGATCCCTCCACCCAAAATTTGGGTGATTTCTTCATCCTTGATTGTAGGTCTTAGAGTAGGGATCATTATTGGGGTTTCTAGGACCATTCCCCATGTAGTTGACCTGTTCAGAAAAAGATTGAGCATAATAATAATTCTCATTTTGCATAAAATTACCTGTCATGTCATAAGAGGCTTCTTGGGGTGCATTCTGAGTATTGATAGCTGAAACATGCATTCCACTCAACTGTTGAGTAATTAGGCTTATTTACTGAGATAAAAGTTTGTTCTGAGCAAGAAGAGTATCAACAGCTTCCACTTCCAAAACACATCTCTTCTAGGAAGTCTCAGAGTTCACAGGATTCTTGTTGAAGGAATATAAGTATTGGTTGTTAGCAACCAATTCAATAAGCTCAGTAGTCTCCTCTGGTGTCTTCTTCATGTGCAAAGAACCACCTGCAGAATTATCTAAGCGTATCTTGGACATTTCACACAAGCCCTCATAAAAGATATCCAGCTGAGTCCATCTAGAGAACATGTCTGGAGGCATTGCCTAGTCAATAGCTTGAATATCTCCCAAGCTTCATAAAGGGTCTCACCATCTTTCTGTCTGAAAGTCTGAACCTCCACTCTTAGCTTAGTCAGCTTTTGAGGTGGGAAAAATTTAGTCAGAAATCCAGTGACAACCTTATCCCAAGTATCCAGACTCTCCTTGGGTTGAGAATCTAACCACAGCTTTGCTCTATCCTTCACAACAAATGGGAAGAGCATGAGTTTGTATACTTCAGGATTCACTCGATTAGTTTTCACAGTATCACAAATCTGCAGAAAATCAGAAATAAATTGATTTGGATCTTCCTGAGGGAGTCCATGATACTGGCAATTTTGTTGCACAAGAGTGACAAGTTGTGGCTTTAGTTCAAGGTTGTTTGCAGCTATAGGAGGCACCACAATACTTTTGCCATAAAGATCTGTATTAGGAGTAGTGTAAGAGCCAAGCACTCTTCTAGGTTGCTCATTCCCATTCGGATTTGTCATATTGGCATTAGCAGCATTATTATGATCCATAGTGGACTCTGCAGCCTTGTAAAGTCTTGCGTGTTGCAAATGCCATCTCAAAGTCCTTTTAGGTTTAGGATCAAAGTCTAACAGAGGTTCCTTGTCCCTGTTCCTGCTCATAAAGAGACAGAAGACAAGAAAAGATGGGATTCTCTATATCAGAGTGTAGAGAATTTTCAGTGAGGTAACCTGTGTAAAGAAATAAAATAAAAATACAAAATAAAATAAACACTAAAATTCAAAAATTACTATTAAAATTAGGACAAAGATTTCGAAAATTTTTAGAAAAATAAAGAGAAAAAAATAAAATAAAAAAATAACTAGGGGACACCAAATTTAATTTTAGAAATTAAGGAAAAATAAAGCAAGAGAAATTCGAAAATTTAAGGTGTAAAATTAAATAAATTTAAAGTTAAAACGTCTAATCTAAGCAATCAAATAACTAATAGTTGTCAATCACAGTCAATCCCCGGCAACGGCACCAAAAATTTGGTGCAAAATTTATAACCACAAACTAACCGGCAAGTGCATCAGGTCGTACCAAGTAGTACCTCAGGTGAATGAGGGTCGATCCCACGAGGATTGATGGACTAAGCAACAATGGTTAAGTGATTTACTTAATTAGGCAAACAGAAAATGGTGTTTAAAGGTTCAAAAGTATTAACAATAAATTCAGAATATTAGAAAGCAAGCAGTAAACAAGTTGTGAAATATATATGGAGAAACAGTTAAGGCTTTAGAGTTATCTATCTTCCGGATTGACTTTTCTTTCCAACTATTTTAATCATGCAAGATTCAATTCATGGCAAACTATATGTGACTAAACCCTAAATCCTTAGACCTTTTTAGTTTCCTCTAACCTTCATTAATTGCCAATTCCTTGATCACTTGATTCCAATTAGAGGGTGAAGTTCAATTCGAGTTTATATGCCACAAAAATCATAATTACCCAAATATAAGAGGATTATATGTCACGTACCTGTTAAGTCCAGATAATTAGAAATTTAGTTGAAATTATTTTCAAGTTGTTGTTCAAGTAAAGAGCTTTTCCAAGTTATACAAGAACTCAATTAGAACAAGGGTCATACTTCCGTTCCACCCAAGTTCATAAGATAAAGAACAAAAACAATTTTTGAAATAGAAATCAGTACATGAATTAAAATAGAAAAATAATAGTATCAATCCATACAATAGACAGAGCTCCTAACCTTAACAATGGAGGTTTAGTTGCTCATGGTTCAGAGAGAAAACAAGGATTCTAAAAAACTGTAAATTACAGAATGAGGTAGAAGAGAAGAGAAGAGCCCGAAAGGCTGATTCTTTTCCCTTTTATATCTAATCCTAATTAATGTAAAATATATTTCCTAAAAAATAAATAATATCTTTTCCTAATTATAAAAATAATAAAAGTTTAAATCAAATCTTAAAATTGGTTCGTGCAGCCTTCAGAGACGAATTGGGGACCACTTGTGTACTAAAGGTTGGCGCCAAACTGGGATTATTCCAAGTTTGGCATGGACTAGGCAGCAAATCCTTCTTTTGAAGCATTGGTTGTGGCGCCAAACTTGGCAATGGTCAAGTTTGGCGTGGAGGTTGTGCATAGCTTCCCTTTGGAGACTTCATGTTGGCGCCGCCGAACTTGAAGAACTTCAAGTTCGGCGTGGAGGAGGCAGTCCGATTTCTCTTTGGAAGCTTTAAGTTGGAGCCGAACTTGAAGAACTTCAAGTTCAGTGTGGAGGATGCTGAATGCTTTTCTTGGATTGCTTGTGCTGGCGCCAAACTTGGAGGTTTCCAAGTTCGGCTTCAAGCCTTTATTCTTGCTAAAGCTTCGTCTCTCCATGAAGACTCTGTCAAATTCGTCCAAAATGCTACCTGAAATAAACAGAATCGAACACAACTCAAAGTAGCATTCATAGTGACTAAAATATATTAAATCTTGATTAAACTTATCAATTCAAATGCAAATTCACTAGGAAAAGATAGAGGAGATACTCACGCATCACGTGCATATACCTAACTTGGCCCATTTGGCTGAAAGGGTTCGTCAAGTCGAACTTATGAAAAAGGAAAAGGAGAAATATTAGAATGAACATAAGTTAAGGAATAAACCTTTCACTCGAAAGGAGAAAGTTGCGTATGTGACCATGGATTCCTCAGAAGAGGAGTTCGATTTCGAAACAGAAGTCGATTTGGCTAAACTTAAGAAAGGTCTTCCATATGTTTGTTCTCTACTTAAAAAGCTTCCTAGTAATGAGAAGTTGAATGATTCAAAACTAAAGAGTGGAAAGAAGTATAGTTTTGATATCTCGAAATCTTATCAGATTTTTGATGTGTTACTTAAAGATAAACAATTAATTCTACCTGAGCGTAGAACTTTACTTTTAGTGAAAGATTTAAAGGGAAACCTTATTGTAAATTTCACCAAGCAACCAGTCATTCGAGTAATAGTTATGTTCGTTTCAGGGACTTGATACAGGAAGCCATTATGGAAGGACGTTTGAAGTTTGATGATGAGAAAAAAGAGATGAAAGTTGATGTTGATCCCTTCGATACTGAAGCTGGGTTTGTTGAACCATATTTTGGAGTAAATATGGTCGGAATGTCTTATGATTTCGATGTGGCTCTAGTTGATTTCAAGTCACAAGTTCGGTCGGTATATCCTCGAGCAAGGGATGGACTGTTGGATTTCTTAGTGCAACAAAAGATTAAAGATCGGGACGTATCTCTGTGTCCTCGATGTAATGCCGTATTTGATGCTGAGGTGGCAGCAATCTTTGAGAAAGAAATGATGAAAAAGGAATTGGCCCACAGGGAGGAGCAGGCTCATCAAAGGCAACCTGTTAGACGTGTGGAAGGAGAAAGTTCAAGGGCTCCTCAGCATAATGCTGTTGCACAGATAAGTCATCCTCAGGCTATGGAAGTTCAGTGGATTCAGAATTGTAAATAATTCCATAATTGATATGCGCAATATCGTCAAAACCCGTAGTGGGGACATAGAGGGCCTCCTCGAAACCAATACTTTTATCAACGTGGTTGAGCCAAAGGATATCCGAAGGGAAGAGGAAGAAGGAGTTTACCTCAAAATAGAAAGCCTCAGATTGACAAAGGCAAGGGGACAACACCTTTGATGCATTTTCGAATAGTTTTTCCCTCTAATGGAGAAACATGCCCGAAGAATATTCCTTCCCCTGCGAAATTGGAGAAGGGCAAAGCAGTAGTTTATACTCCAGGGTTGACAAAGGCAAAGAGGCCGATTTGGATGAAGAATACTTCGAAGAAGGAGATGATGAGATGTTTGAAACTATTTCGATTATTCCAACTGAGTATCTTGGTGAGTATGAAGGCGATCTCGAAGAAGATTATGACATAGACGCTGAACAAGCCTTTTCTTTTATCCGATATGAGGATGAACCAGGGTATTTTCTGAGACCCACTGAAAAGCAAAAGTCTCACCTCCGCCCGCTGCATATTACTACTACTTTGGGTGGGATTAAAGTGACTAAAGTTTTGATTGATGGTGGAGCAGCAATTAGTCTCTTACCAAAAAGGATGCTGACGAAGGTTGGTAAGCATCCCAATGAGCTGGTCCCCACCAATATTGTTGTAACAGACTTTAGTGGATCTTCTACTCCTGCAAAAGGTTTGGTTACTTTGGGAGTGAAAGTGGGGTCATCTGAATGAAATACTATTTTTGTGGTGGTGCCATTGAAAACAAGTTACAATGCTTTATTGGGTCGAGATTGGATTCACGGAGTTAGGGCTGTACCATCTACTGTGCATCAAAGTGTCCTCCTTTGGACAGAGGATGGCAAGCCTGAATTTGTTAAGGCGGATTTGAATTTATATGTCGAGCAGCTTCATGTCGATTTCAGGATATACAATCTGAAACTGAAGCCTTTAAATGTTGACAGGGCATTGAATTCCTATAATTGTGAGGGCTGCTACTTGTCTTCAGAGGGCCTGACAGTGAAGTTGCATTATCCACACCTTGATATACCCCCAACTGGTTGGGACTGTTCATCTTGAATGGATTCGAGACGGTATTCGATGGAACATGCTCAAGATGTCTCGAATTACCTGGTAATTTTAAATAATTATATAAGTAATTTCCCTTTAGTTGAGAATAAAGTTGATTCTTTTGATGAAGTTGAATCATATAAGAATGTAATGTCTGCTTTTAGTAGTAACAATTCGATGTCTTCAATCAAATTTAGTCATGGTTTAAGTTTTTCTTCATTATGTAATGTAAATGATATTGTTAGTCGACTGTCAATTTAATAGCAGAAGTTCATTTGTGTTGAAAATAAATCTGATGTTAATCCAGCAAATGATCAAGTTTGTTTTGTTTATAAAGAATATGTTGATTTCTCCTTTAATTGCATCTATGATTTAGAATCTTTGGGTTTTGAAAAATATTCAGTAAAAGATGAGAATCATTTTATGGGGTTTAAATCTCAGGATCCTTTAGAAGAAATTAATTTAGGATCTATTGATGATGTTCGAATTACTTATATCTGTAAGAACCTTGAGGATCCTTTTCGAAATGAACTTTTCCATCTTTTACATGAATTTAAAGACTGTTTTGCTTGGGATTATCATGAGATGCCTGGTCTCGATCGTTCTCTCATAGAGCATCGATTAGCATTGAAACCAAATACTCAACCTGTGAAGCAAACTCCTCGACATTTTGCTCCAGAAATCAATCTAAAGATTAAAGAGGAAATTGAACGGTTGATTAAAGCGAAGTTTATTTGAACCGCACGTTATGTTGAGTGGGTTTCGAATATTGTTCCTGTAATGAAGAAAAACAAAAATTTGAAGGTGTGCATTGATTTTAGAGACCTGAATAATGCTACTCCGAAAGATGTATTTTATGCCAATTATAGATATGTTAATTGATTCTGCAGTGGGAAATAAAATTCTAAGTTTTATGGACGGTTATTTAGGGTATAACCAAATCTTCATTGCAGAAGATGATGTGTCCAAAACTGCCTTTCGTTGTCCCGGAGCATTAGGCACTTACGAATAGGTGGTTATGCCATTCGGTTTGAGAAATGCTGGTGCAACTTACCAGCGAGCAATGAACGCTATATTCCATGAGTATATTGGAAGATTTATGGAAGTATATATCGATGACGTTATGGTCAAATCGATTTCGGTGAATCAACACATTGATCACTTAAGGAAAGCCTTTGTCACCATGATGAAGAAAGGATTAAAAATGAATCCTTTGAAATGTGCCTTTGGTGTGTCGGCTGGGAATTTCTTAGGTTTTATTGTTCATAAAAAGAAGATTGCAATCGATAAGAGCAAGGCCGATGCAATATTAGCATTGTCTGCGCCTAGATCGAAAAAAGAAGTGCAATCATTCTTGGGAAAAGTGAACTATCTTCGAAGGTTTATTTAGAATCTTTCTTATCGAACTCGAGTGTTTGCACCTTTAGTGAAACTAAAGAATGATTCACAATTCGAGTGGACACATGAGCATCAACAGGCATTCGATTCGATAAAAGCGTACCTATCTAAGGCTCCGATTATGGTGAGTATTCGTCCACACGAGCCCTTAAAATTGTACATTGCAGCATCTACAAACACAATTGGGTGTATGTTAGCCCAAGATGATGAGAATGGACATGAACAGGCAATTTATTACCTTAGTCGTGTTTTGACTGATATTGAAACAAGGTATTCCCCAATAGAAAGATTGTGTTTGTCTCTATATTATGCTTGCATGAAATTAAAGTGTTACATGGTAGCTAAATTGGTGAAAGTTGTAGCACAAACTAATCTTGTCAAATATATGTTGAGTTTTCCAATGTTAAGGGATCGTTTAGGAAAATGGATGCTTGCTTTGACAGAGTTCGATTTGCAATATGTCTCAGCAAAAGGTGTGAAAGGTCAAGTCATCATAGATTTTCTAGTTAATAATTCGAATAATCTGAAAGACCTGGAAATTATATTTTGATGGATCGAAGCACAAGGATGGTGCAGGGGTTGGAATTCTTATTGTCTCGCCAGAAGGGATTCCATCGGAATTATTGTTCGAGTTAAAATATCCTTGCTCGAATAATATGGCAAAGTATGAAGTTTTAATTTTGGGTCTTGAAATATTGATCGGAAAGGGGGCTTTGGAAGTCCAAATACTAGGGGACTCTCAGTTAATCCTAAAACAGTTATCGAAGGAGTTCAAATGTAATAATGAGAAGTTTCAAAAATATTTGGCAACGGCTTGGGAATTGTTAACCTCTTTTCGAAAAGTTTTTTTGGTTCATATACCAAGGATTCATAATGAGATTGCTAATGAGTTAGCCCAAATTGTTTCGAGATATAGAATCGGCCTGGAAACTTTAAGAAAATTGGCCAGTATCCATCAAATTTTGGTGCCTGCGGATGAGAGGGAAGCTTTGTGTGTAGGCAAATGGGAAGATAATGATTGGAGAAAGCCTATTGCTGAATATTTAAAGAATCCCAGCACCCCAGTCGATAAAAATGTAAAATTGCAAGCAATAAATTTTATTTTTATGGCTGATGAGTTGTATAAGAAGGGAATCGATGGGAGTTTATCGAGATGTCTAAGTCAAGATGATAAAGAGATTGCTTTGGGTGAAGTCCATAAAGGGATATGTGGTGCTCATCAGGCTGGGAAGAAGATGAAATGGGTGCTATATCGCAATCATGTATATTGGCCATCCATGATCAGAGATTGTATCGAATATGCAAAGGCATTCCAGGAATGTCAAAAGCATGGTTCGATACAACAGATCCCAGTATCTAAGTTGCATTCGATTATAAAGCCATGGCCGTTTAGAGGTTGGGCTTTGGATTTAATTGGATTGATTCACCCTCCTTCATCGAAACATCATAAATTTATTTTGGTAGCAATTGATTATTTTACAAAGTGGGTCGAAGCAGTTCCTTTAATAGAAGTTGGGCAAAATGAAATAATTGATTTTATTGTGGAACATATAATCCATCGATTTGGAATTTCTCAAACATTGAGCACTGATCAAGGGACTATGTTTACTGGTCAGCGAATTAAGAATTTTGCAACTTCAAGGAATATTAGTATGATTACTTCAACCCCTTATTATGCACAGGCTAATGGGCAAGTCGAGGTAGCAAATAAAATTCTGATAGGTTTGATTAAAAAACAAATCAGAAATAGACCTCGAACCTGGCATGAAACGTTAAGTCAAGTACTATGGGCTTATCGAAATTCACCAAGAGGGTCAACAGGCACTATAAATTAGTATATGGCTATGATGTCGTGCTACCATTGAAAATCAATTTAAATTCTTTGAGGGTGTCGAAACAAAACGACTTGCCAGTCAATTATTATTGGAATGCAATGTTTGATGAGTTGAATGAATTAGACTCGGAACGAATATTGGCACTTAAAAATATGATTCGACAAAAAGAAAGTGTTGCTCGAAATTACAATCGGTGAATAAAGGAGAAGTGTTTCAGTGTAGGTGAGTTGGTTTTAAAAGTTATTTTGCCAGTGGAAAAGAGATCGAGAGTTCTTGGTAAATGGTCCCACACTTGGGAAGGCCCTTTCCAAGTGATAGGATTATATTTTGGGAATGCATATCGAATCAAGGATATCGAATCAAGAAATATAATCAATTTGATTAACGAAATTTGAAGTAATACCATTGTTTCTGAATTAGAATTAAAGTGCATAAGTCTGAAATAAAGAAAACCATTACAAATACTAGAGTTTAAGGTGAAGAAATGTAAGGCGCCATAAGCTTTGCTAAGTCTGAGCGTAGCTTTACCCTTTCATTGTCTAGAACTGAAAGTGTCTCAGTATGTCTGAATTCTTCATATTGGGCCTTGTCAAGTTGTTTCTCACATTCTTCTTGGTTGGCCTCAATAGAAACGATTTCTTGTACCAGTTGTTGTTGCTCTTGTTGGGCAGTGGCTAGAGGTGTAGCTATATCAGTTATTCTCTTCCGAATTTTAGCCAGTTTTTCATTAATCTGAGCCAATTATGCTTCAAGTTTTCTCTCTTCCTTTTCATAGTGAGCTTGAACGAAAATAGCCTGAGAGATTCTCAAATCGAATTCTTCACGGGAAGTTTTGATTGGCTGAAGGGCCACAGTATAGCTTTCTGACTCAGTTCTGATCTTAGCTACTTTATCTTTGATTTCTTGAAGTTTTTCCTAGGTAGTTAAGCTTTTATTGGCAATTTGTTTGAATTGATTGATTATGGCAGAGTGAGGGGTCGGAACCTGAAGTTCAAAAGATGAACTTAAATGATCAGACAAAAGCTTGTTCAGGACTGCATCATTAGTCCATTCGATAGGTGGATGGTCCAGGAGCTTGAGAAGTGATCGAAGTTGTTCTCGAGCATTAACATTCAGCCCAGATGAAGGACTAGATGTAGAAGGACCAATGAGTACAGGGGTAGAAATAGGCACTTTGTCTTCCTGAATAGCTTGATTTAGGATGGTGACCAGCTTAACCAGGGTGGCATTTATAGATCTGGTAAAAACACCCAAATCTCCAGATCCTTGACCAAGAAAAGTTTGAAGTTCAGCTTTTTAGGGAGGACTGGAGGTTCTTTGAGGAAAAGGAAGAGTTTCCAGAACTCTAGATAGAGAATCCGAATAAGGAGCAGTAGTCTCAGCGACTCGAGAGGGAGAGTCAGAATCAGGGGCCACTTGAAATTTAGTAGAAGGTGCAGCCCGATTGGTTGGAGAGATATGTCCAATGATCAAAGTTTGCGTTGGAGAGTGATGGGTGTGTTCCTTTGTTAAGTCAACTACCTGTGTCCCAGTCGGAATTGGAAAAGCGACTTGGAAAGGCTGAACAGAGACTCTGTGGCTTGGATTGAGGAGTGAGACGTGGTTTGTCCTAAGTCTTGTTGTTGTTGTTGTTGATGTGGCTGATCAGGTGCCAGAGATGAGGTGATTGATTGAGCAGAAGTAACGGGCTAAAATGCAAGGTACAATAAGTTGAGATTTATTTTGACTAAATCAAAATATATGTGAAAGTGATATAATGTTACCAGAATGGGTCTTGTTCTTCAAACTAATTGAGAGCCCAATCTGAATCAATTGTATCCTTCAATTGTGAGGATGCAGCAAGGATATTCTGAATAGATGGCTCACTTTCATCATAAATTTCACTCGATGGTTACAACTGTAAGTAAAGAAAAATTGAAATTAAAAGAGTTGCAATTGAATGTGATTATCGAAGAATCTTAGTTAAAGAATGAGTGTATGAATATAGTTACCTTCCTAGAAGTCTTTGAAGGTGTCCGTCGACTCTTCCTTAGTGGTTGGCATGAAGAAGCTATAGCTTCAGCTTTTCTTTTCTAAGTTTTCTTTGGAGAACCCTCAGCAGCAGGTACCGCTTGGATAGTAGAATGCTTGATCTCTTCCAGGGTGCGACTGTACTTAGAATAGTAAGCAGTCCACCAATCGAAGCAAGATTTTGTGATGTAAGAGCTTCGATCATAAACAAGGTGATTATAGCTCTCTTTTTATTGTTGATTTTTCAAAAGGCAGATATCAAGTTCTTTCTTTGAAGCCAAAGTAATATGGCAAAATGGCCTGCTGTTTCTGGAAAGTGGAGTTAGGATAGCTTATGAGAAGCCAAGTTGCCTGGTTGTGTAATGAGGGGCATACATAGTTACTTTGAAACGTTCTTTTTTATGATGAGGTAGCCCTGTAGAAATTATCTGTACAGCCGGTAAATTTGCCCCCTCTTAGCAAGCTTATTTTCTTTAGTATCATTGGGGAAGAGGAGGCGTTCGAGTCAAGCAGGACCACAATTTCGACACAAAAAAGGGGTGAAATTGAGGTTCTCATTGTGGAAGTCTTTGCAAGAATGGAAAAGAGAAAAGACAGCCCAAAATCGGTCTTCATCCGATTGTGCTTCTGGGAAATTTGGCTTGAAATTAGCCAATCGAAAGCCTTCACTGTGCTGTTTGTTTGTAGCACCACCACTAGGCTTTGTCATATACTTTTCAAAAATAGCATTAAGCCACAGTTGCAGAAGCCAGAGAAGGCCACCTGTAATGATCAGATAGTTGTTTCAAAGACAATTAACAAACTGGCCAAGTTCTTCGAAAATGTGTCCTAAAAGAAGCTTGGCCAAGTTAAAGTTGTTCCCTTCATGAAGTAGAGCGGCAAGAGGAAGGAAAAGCTTTGAAATTTGAACACTGTGAGAGCAGAAGATAATTGCATTTAGCCAATAAAATAGAAAGTCTATATGTTCATCATCTGTGATGAGAGTGCCCTCTGCACCCATATGATGAACAATAAAGTCACTATAGGAAGTTGTGGGGGCAATGTTGTATTATTGCCTGGATTGCATGTCAGAGGTGAAGTCAGGACGACTAATCGGGAGTCCTGTAATTGCAGCCACATCTAGAAGTGACATACCAATCATCCCACAAGGAAGGTGAAAATTATTGGTAGTCCTGTTCCAGAAAAAGGTCACGGCTCCAATCATCTAAGGGAGCGTCGAAGGAGAAAAGTGGGAAAGTCTTAGAAGATCCTGAATCCTGAGAGGCCCCCAAGCAGCACTCTTCGATGGGGCAAGACGCTCATACCAGGCTGTGAAGTCAATCCCTCGAGGACTGATCTTAGGGTTGTTCTTAAAGGGTTTTTGATTGGTGAAAAAAGAGATATCAAGGTCTTGATTGGTAAACAAGTCTTCTCCTTTAGCACTGGGAAAGAAAGGGAGTTTTTTGTTTGCCCTTTCCAAATTCTCGATGGGACCAACGAAGCAATGGATATCTTCACCCACAATAAAGGGGATAATGATTCTAGGATCATTTATTTGAAGTTGTGGATCATCGATGACTTCATCATTGACTTGATTCAAAATGTGAAGAGCTGGAGGAGTCGGTGGCTGTACCATAGGGCTTTTGCCTTTGTCTTGTGAAGCAAGATGGGATGAAGAAGTAGCCATTGAAGAGCAAAGAAGAATGAAGATCGAAGAATAAAGGTTATGCAAGAAGGGTGAATGCAAGAGAAATTGAGAAAATAAGGATTCGAGAAAGTTGAACAAAGGCGGAAGTGTCGAATTTAAAGGGAATTTTTGTTTAGCCGTTATCACAGAGTGAATTCAAAGGAAAAGTAAGTAACTTCGCAAAGAAAGCAAAGTGGTGGAGAGAGAAAGTGTGAATCGTGGGAGACGTGTCAAACGAGTCAGAATTAATGGAGAAGGTAAATGGTAATTATTATCAATAAAAGTGCCTGGCGATTGGATTAGGATTAAGTGTTTAATCTTCCAAGAAATGATTTCGAAGACAAACATATTAATCTTAGGGAGCAATTTGTTAGTCGAAATAATTATTTTCGAAAGACTAAGTTGATTCGAAACGCTAGTGAAAGGTCAAGAAAGAAGCAGAGGTCGAAAAGACGCACGTGCGGGAATTAATTGGAAGTTATTTGACATGGACTCGATTTAGACACCTAGTCAAATTGAATAAGCACTCGAATGAGGAATCGAATAGTTGTTCGAATCGAGAATCAATCGGTTACACAAGTAAAGAAGTCGAAGGCTTTCTTTGAGTGAGGAAGTTATGGGTAACGTCCGTGGGCAGAAGAGTGGGAACAGTTACCTAAAAATTCGCATACAAGGCAGCGTCATGTAATTAATTATCGGTTACAGATATGGATTATAAATATTAGTAAGTTTTAGGGAATAGAGGTTGGAACTTTTCTTCAGAAATACACTCAAGCACACTCACATCCCCAGCGAATTTCTGAGTCTGGATTCGAGTTCGATTTCTGTAGGGTTTCTTCCATTGCCTTTAATTTTCCATTTATAATTTCTGTAAACTTTACTCTTCCTTGTCAGATTTATCTTCAAAGCATCTTTTAATTTTATTGTCAGATTTACATTCAAAGTCTTCTTTACTTATTTGCCCAATTTGCATTTCAGTACCTTTAACTTTTCTATCAAAAGCCCTTTGATCTAATCGAGGGCATTTTAATCGCTTTCTTTATAATTCAGTACAAGTCATTTCGATTTAAGTCAGTCTACTTTTCGAATCTTTTCTTTTATACTTTTACCTTTTTGGCACTTTTTGAACTTATTTCCTATTTTAATTCTCGTCTAATTCGAGGACCTTTGATGCACTTATAGAACTGGTACCTGCAAAAGAGGAGTAGGTTTCGCTCTCAGACCATTAGAATCGAACCACCATCGATTTGCTAAAAATCGACAAAACACAAGTAAACCCTAGACATCTCCGACAATACCAACAATAACCAAAAAAGAGTCCAAAATCACTCCACTCCTGTAGCTCCTAATCGACCTGATAATTATTCCCGCAACACTTGCTTCTTGGTTTTTAAAGATTCTATCATTCTTTTCCAGCCAAGAACTCCAAACAATAACAAAAAAATCAAACAATCACTTGTTACGTTCTTCTTTTTTGACAAGTGCACTTGTTTAACTCTCAAAAAGTTGTTTAATAGTTCTTAGAATAGACCGTGGTTTATCATAGACTAATAACCAAGCACACCACACCTTCCTGATTTCACCCTCCAGTTGTTGTATTCTCAACTCAATATCACCAAACTTCTCCTTATGCCATCTACTCAAAGGTACCGTCAAATCCGTCAACATTCCAGTAAAATGAATCTTTCTCAAACCCTGCCATTCCTCCTTCGCCATTCTAAGAAAGCCTTAAAGTGTGAACAAATTCAATTCTTCCTATACAGTACACTTCTCCTCTCTTGTACACAACCATCTCTCCTTTTAGTAGCAGTTTCCCAACTGTTCCGAGGGTTACCTGAAACTGTAGGTCGATCTCGGACGAGATCTTCTGTACTGGTCGGAGATGACGGGTCCGGCTGGGTGGCGGCCGGAGCTGTCGTGTCTGACTTGTTGGACTGGCTGCACTGCTGATCCTTGGTCACCGGAGGGTGGGGGGTACCTGCAAGAGACTCTGATGCTTAAGTTAGCATGGGTATTAAACAGGTTTTTAGTAGAATCAGAGTATGAGTTATACCTGGGTGTTCCAGTGTATTTATAGTAGTGTGGGCTGACCTTTCTGATAAGATAAGTTAGTTATCTTATCTTATTTTGGGTGAAGTCAGCTTATCTTCAAGGGAACCGCCTTTATCTCTATAGGCTTGGATTGCCTTTGGATTTGGGTCGTGTTCCTCTATTTGGGCCCTTTATTGGGCTTTCCTGTCGATTTGGCTGACCTCTTTGAGAAGAGTCGGATAGCCTGACCTGAAGAGGTCGGTCGCTTTGTCACTGAACATCTTGGGTCGGTAGCTCGACCTAGGGTGTGAACAGTGCCCCTGATCGAGCTCGGTCTTTCTTTTTGAGGTCGAGTCTTAGACTTCGGTCCTTCTCTGGTGAAGCCGAACTCGAGCATTTGTCGACTTCTTTCTTTTTGTAGAATTTTTTAATGTGGAACGTTTTCCTCTGAAGGCGCGCGCTTTTATAGTAGCGTTCTGTTCTTGAGAACGTGCGAGGGTTTAATACCTTCATTAATTGGTTTTAATTGCCCCGTTCCCTTGGCTTTTATTTTGAAATTCACGATCAAAAAACGGTTTCTCTTCTTCGTCTTTCTTCGTAACTTCTCCCTTCACTCTCTCACTTTCTGTTTTCGCCTGCATTTTGCCTTGCGCTGCAGCATCATTTGGCGATTCTCTGGGTGGTTCCATCTTTCAATCTCCTTTGAAGCTTCTTTCTTCGTTCAGGATGGTTTTTCTTCCTTTCTTTTCCTCATCATTTTCCTGTCTGATTTTGAGAAAGTTTTGATTTTGCTTGGAGAAAGTTTGGATCTTTCTGCTTTTGTCGTGCCTGATTGCTGTTGTAATGTGTGTTCTGGGAGTTTCTTCGTCTTTTGCATGAATCTTTTCACCTTTCCTCTTTGTTTGATGCTTTTTTGCATGTTATCACCGTTTCTGTTTGTGCTTTTGATTTTGAAGCTTTGGAATGATGATTCTGTTTGATTCTGAAAAAGGTTGTATCTTCGACGATTTTCGCTTGGCATGTTTGATGTTGGCGATGCTCTTTGCTGATAGACTGTAGGAAGATAGTGGCTTTGATGAATTTGTGTTTTCCTTTTTCGAAACGTTTGTTATTTGAGATATTCTTTTCTTGTTTTGAGAAATGTCGGGACGTGAGCTGTCGATTTTTCCTGAAATCTTGCTTTGTTACTGCCTCCAAAGGATGCCCTAGGGCTTTGGTTTGAGCCTTGGGGTTTTCCTTTTCTGTTTGTTCTTCTGTATCATACTAGTCGAGTTGTTTTGCCCCTCGTCCGAGATGTTTTTTAGTAATCCAATCTTCTTTTCTTATTGTAGGATTAGTTGGCCTCATGTCTTCTCGCAATAACATTGTAGAGATGTCTTCTAAAGTTCCCAAGGGGATGTCCGATTGGCTGGACTCCCTTGTCTTAATGTGTGTCTCTGTTGTGGATGCTGAGTTTTGTGTAGAGCTGAGGAAACGTCATAGGATTTGTGGTGGTGGTGCCCGAGATAGAGATTACAAGCTTGTGGCGCCCGATTCTGACGAGAGGGTTTGTTTTCCTACATCTGTCGAGGGGGAGCGTCCCTTATTCTACGCCTATGAATATTTCTTCAGCCAGTTGGACATTACTTTTCCTTTTACTGCTTTCGAGACCGACTTGTTGTGGTCGTGTAACATTGCCCCATCCCAGCTTCATCCGAATTCCTGAGGTTTTATTAAGATTTTTCAGCTGCTTTGCCAAGAGTTAGGCATAACACCTTTTCAGACTCTTTTCCTCTTTTTTTTTTTTGTTTCTGCCAAGCCGGGAGGTTCTTCCAGAAAGAAAGCTTCCTGGGTTTCTTTCAGGTCGGCCCAGGGGCATAAAGTTTTTGCCATGTACGATGAGTCTTTTAAAGATTTTAAGAATTATTTCTTCCGAGTCCATGCTGTTGAGGGGGCCCGCCCCTTTTTTCTTGATGAAAGTGATGAGCCTGCCTTTCCTCTAGAATGGCAAAAGAATGTGAGAGTGTCTCGCTATACATGGGAGATGCTTGACGAGGTTGAACAGGCTTTTGTAATTGTTCTTGAAGATTTATGAGGTAAACCACCCCATCTTGATACAAAAAGATTTTTGAGTGATCCATCTTTGGTTAGAACTACTTTGGGTACTATCTGACTTGTTTCTATACTTGCTTTTTAGTTTTGCTTCTTCTTTTTGTGATTGTAACCCATTACTGTGGTCGATTCTGTATTTTCAGAGATGTCGAAAAACAACGATTCCATGAAGGCCTACAAGAAAGCAAAGAAGGCTGCAGCTACTCAAAATATCTCGGCCAAGGTGGCGGGAGAGGGATCTTCTCAAGTTCCGGTGAAGCCGCCCGTGCCGAGTTCTCCTGGGCCGAGGAAGGTGTTTCCCACTCCTCGGGTTTGCCTGGCCGACCCTCCACAGTCTTCTGCTGCTATTTCTGGTGTTCCTCCCAACAAAAAACAAAAAACAATTGAGCCTTTCAACCTTGACGCTCCTGATTTTGATGCGGTGGAGTTTGTTGACCAACAGATCGGTCCTTATGGTGCCCTCCCCATGGATGATGTTTCGCTCCTTTGCCATTTAGATTTTATAACTCGGAGCAGCATCAAGATGGCCCATATGGGGGCTGCCCTGTATCGGACTGCTCAAAATCTTCCTCTCCATGCCACCAAAGTCTTCATGGAGGAGGCCAAACAAGAGTTTGATCAGATGAAGGGCTTGAAGGAGGAGCTTGAGGTAAAAGTAGCCAAACTAGAGAAGGATATGGAAAACGAAAAGGCTAGCTCTCTTGCCCTGGCGGCTTCTGTGAGATTGGCCAAGGACACTGTGTTGAGGCATAAAAATAGTTATGTCACATCTTATCGGGAGGTGATACGTCTAAGGGAGGAGTTGGAGTCTGCCCGAGTTGACTATTCCGAGCTCCAAGGTCACCTTGTCGGCAGCGTAAACGCTGCTTATGATAATTTGAAGGAGCAGGTTCAAGTTCTCGCTCCTGAGGTTGATCTTACTCTCTTTATCTTGGACAACATTGTGAGGGATGGTAAGATGTCCCCGACGACCAAGATGATGATGATGTCGAACCTCCCTCTGCGCCTGCTGCTAAAGTGTCGACCTCTATAGTTCCTCCTGCTGGGATTGCTTGTCCAGAATTAGATCCTGATTGTCAAATTCTGAATAGGGACGACGGTACGGTGGATGCAGTGCCTCTCCAAGCTCGCCCTCCTTCACCCCAGATTGATGCTGCCGAGAAGGCTCCCGATCTTAGCTGATTTTTCTTGGATGTTTGTGTTGATAGCCCAGCTTGTGGGCTTTTAAACTCTTTATTTTGTAGTTTGAATATTTTGCTGACTGTTGATACTCCTTCAAGTTGCTTGTTTAGCAACTTTTTATTTTGAAAAAATAACAAGTAGCTTTCAAGCTTTTGGGCCTAACCCTGAGGCTTTTATAATATTGTATTTTATATCATGCTTGTTTGCACTTGTCTTGGCACCTTTCTGGGTTTTGAGAATGCTGGAGCCTTGCTGCTCGACCTCTTTGGATTGCTTTGTACTTATTGCTTGTAGCTTGGATCCTTTGAGGTTGTGGATGTGTGGATCCAACTCATATTTCGGTTTTCTCGCTCTTGTATTTATTTCTAGCAATCCCTAACCGATTTCTTTACGTTGGTCCTCTTTCTAGTTATTTTTGTAGTCCTCTTTTTTGGACCTTTGTCAGGTCTCTTTCAGGGACTACTTTTATAACTTGTTTGTGGGAGACCGACTTCTTTGCGTCGTCTTTTTCAAGTTATTTTTGTAATCCTCTTTCTTGGACCCTTGTCAGGTCTCTTTCAGGGATTACTTTTATAACTTGTTTGTTGTAGGAGACCGACTTCGTCATGTCGATCTCTTCTAAGTTATTTTGTAATCCTCTTTCTTGGACCCTTGTTAGGTCTCTTTCAGGGATTACTTTTATAACTTGTTTGTTGTAGGAGACCGACTTCGTCATGTCGATCTCTTCTAAGTTATTTTGTAATCCTCTTTCTTGGACCCTTGTTAGGTCTCTTTCAGGGATTACTTTTATAACTTGTTTGTTGTAGGAGACCGACTTCGTCATGTCGATCTCTTCTAAGTTATTTTGTAATCCTCTTTCTTGGACCCTTGTTAGGTCTCTTTCAGGGATTACTTTTATAACTTGTTTGTTGTAGGAGACCGACTTCGTCATGTCGATCTCTTCTAAGTTATTTTGTAATCCTCTTTCTTGGACCCTTGTTAGGTCTCTTTCAGGGATTACTTTTATAACTTGTTTGTTGTAGGAGACCGACTTCGTCATGTCGATCTCTTCTAAGTTATTTTGTAATCCTCTTTCTTGGACCCTTGTTAGGTCTCTTTCAGGGATTACTTTTATAACTTGTTTGTTGTAGGAGACCGACTTCGTCATGTCGATCTCTTGTAAGTTATTTTGTAATCCTCTTTCTTGGACCCTTGTCAAGTTTCTTTCAGGGATTACTTTTATAACTTTATGTTTTGGGCCAACTTTGTCATGTCGGGCCCTTCTAAGTTATTTTTGTAATCCTCTTTCTTGGACCCTATTCAGGTCTCTTTTAGGGATTACTTCTATAACTTTATGTTTTGGGCCGACTTTGTCATGTCGGGCCCTTCTAAGTTATTTTTGTAATCCTCTTTCTTGGACCCTGTTCAGGTCTCTTTCAGGGATTACTTTTATAACTTGTTTGTTGTAGGAGACCGACTTCGTCATGTCGATCTCTTCTAAGTTATTGTAATCCTCTTTCTTGGACCCTTGTTAGGTCTCTTTCAAGGATTACTTTTATAACTTGTTTGTTGTAGGAGACCGACTTTGTCATGTCGATCTCTTCTAAGTTATTTTGTAATCCTCTTTTTGGAACCTTGTCAGGTCTCTTTTAGGGATTACTTTTATAACTTTATGTTTTGGGCCGACTTTGTCATGTCGGGCCCTTCTAAGTTAAAGTAATCCTCTTTAATAGGGTTGGCCAGACCTCTTTCCAGGGTTTACTTATAACTTGGGTTGACTTGGTCCGACTTCTTAACGTCGGCCAGTCTTTAAGTTAATATTTAGCATTCCATAAGACCTCGTCAGGTTCTTTTTCCAGATCACTTTCGATAACTTCTTGCATTATTCTGCTTTCATCTTTGCCGATTTGTAGAAGGTGGTTTCTATCTTTATTTGGTCAACCTTTAGATAAATCGCGCTTTCATCTCTATTGGTCTTTATCGTGATCGTGCTGTGAATCTGTTTTTCACTTTTTGCCGATCTGTTGCTTTATAATCGGACAATAAATGCTTTAGATTAATGCGTCTTGAGAATTTGTAGAATATCTAAAATATATTTCATTCAAAGGAAAAGTGTAAATATATACATGCGGGAGTTTTTCATCCCTGTAAGTCGGATAGTTTGTAGGTCTTAGCTTGGTACCTCATTAAAAAACTTTTTCAGGAAAAAGAGTGTACCTTATACCAAGATCCTTTATCATTCCTAACTATATTACCTTCTTAGGTTGCAGGCGTGCCACGATCTGGGAAGCTCTCGTCCATCGAGTTCGGACAGTCTGTAGTAGCCCTTCCCAAGTACTTCTATGACTCAGTAAGGTCCTTTCCAGTTTGCTGCCATCTTTCCTTTTCCAGGTCGAGTTGTTCCGATATCATTTTGGATTAGAGTGAGGTCATTTTCTGTGAAACCTCGCGGCACTACCTTTTGATTATATCTCGAAGCCATTCGACGTTTTAGTGCTTCTTCCCTGATCCGAGCTCTTTCCTGGACTTCCGGAAGTAGGTCGAGTTCTTCCCTTTGCAGTTTGGAGTTGGTTTCTTCATTGTAGTGTACTACTCTAGGCGATCCTTCCTCAATTTCTACCGGGATCATTGCCTCCACTCCGTATACTAGTCGGAAGGGTGATTCCTTTGTGGTGGAATGTGGCGTTGTCCGATATGCCCATAGGACTTGTGGGAGTTCCTCAGCCCAAGCTCCTTTTGTATCCTGTAATCTCCGTTTTAACCCAGCCAATATGACTTTATTGGCAGCTTCAGCTTGTCCATTGGCTTGGGGATGTTCGACGGAGGTGAACTGGTGCTTTATGTTCAAATCGGCTGCTAATTTTCTGAAGCCTACATCTGTGAATTGGGTGCCATTGTCTGTGGTGATGGAGTATGGGACTCCGAACCTTGTGACAATGTTTCTATATAGGAATTTTTGACTTCTTTGAGCAGTAGCATTAGCTAGGGGTTCTGCCTCGATCCACTTTGTAAAGTAGTCTACTCCTACTATGAGGAATTTAACTTGTCCCGATCCCTGGGGAAAGGGTCCGAGAAGGTCGAGTCCCCATTTTGCAAATGGCCAAGGTGAGGTTACGCTGATGAGCTCTTCTGGCGAGGCGATGTGAAAGTTGGCATGTTTCTGGCATGGTGGGTATGTTCTTACAAACTCTGTAGCTTCCTTTTGTAGAGTTGGCCAATAAAATCTTGCCCGGAGTACTTTTTTGGTGAGAGCTTGTGCTCCGAGATGATTACCACAAATGCCACTGTGTACTTCCTCTAAAACTTTCCTTGTGTTGGAGGTCGGCACACATTTTAATAGTGGTATTGAAATTCCTCTTTTATATAGGGTGTTGTTTATGATAGTGTAGTACTGAGCCTCCCGTTTTAACCTCTTTGCCTCTTTTTCATCTGTGGGGAGTGTTTCTGTTTTGAGGTAGTTAATTATGGGGGTCATCCATCCTTGATCCTGACTTGTTATGGCTAGGACTTTTTCCTCTTCTGAGATTGACGGGTTCTATAGCATTTCCTGGATGAGACTTCTATTGTTGCCTCCTGATTTGGTACTGGCTAGTTTTGAGAGTGCGTCAGCTCAGGTATTTTGTTCGCGGGATATGTGGCAGATCTTTTATTCCCTGAGTTGTCTGAGCTGTTTCTTGGTTTTATCCAAATACTTTTTCATGGTGGGATCTTTGGCTTGGTAGCTCCCTGTTATTTGTGAGGTGACTACTTGTGAATCGCTGAAGATGTTGAGTTTTTGAGCTCCAACCTCCTTAGCCAACTTCAAACCAGCTAGTAACGCTTCATATTCCGCCTGGTTGTTTGAGGTCGGGAACCCAAATTTGAGGGAAAGCTCAAATTGGGTTCCTTGGTTGCTTTTTATTATCACACCTGCGCCGCTTCCAGTCTTATTTGAGGAACCGTCCACGTAGAGATTCCATTCTGTGGGGTTTCCAAGGTATCTGTGAATTCTGCAATGAAGTCGGCCAAGTACTATGATTTGATGGCTGTCCGAGCTTTATATTGGAGGTCAAACTCGGATAATTCGACTGCCCATTGTAAAATTCTGCCTGCTAGATCTGTCTTCTGCAATATCCCTTTTATGGGCTGGTCGGTCCGAACCTTAAGAGTGTGAGCCTGGAAGTACCGGCGAAGTCGTCGAGATGTCAATATGAGAGTATAGGCAAAATTTTCTATTTTTTGGTAGTTCAGCTCGGATCCCTGCAGCGCTTTACTAATGAAGTATACAGGTTGTTGCCCTTTGTCGTCCTCTCGAACCAGTGCTGAGGCTACTGCCCGACTTCCTACTGCAAGGTACAATACGAGTGGTTCTTCCTCTCGTGGTCGAGTTAGGATAGGTGGTCGTCCCAAGAAATTTTTGAAATCCTGGAAGGCTTGCTCGCATTCCATTGTCCATTCGAACTTCTTTCCTTTCCTTAAAGTGGCGTAGAAGGGGAGAGATCTTATCGCTGATCCTGCTAAGAATTTGGATAAGGCTGTCAATCTCCCGTTGAGTTGTTGTACCTCTCTGACACAAGTTGGGCTCTTCATGTTGAGTATGGCCTGGCATTTGTCTGGATTTGCTTCAATTCTTCTTTGTGTGAGCATGAAACCTAAGAATTTGCCCGCTTCTACTGCAATGGTACATTTTGCAGGATTGAGTCGCATGTCATGCTTCCTTATAGTGTCGAACACTTGGGCCAGGTCGGACAATAATGTCTCTTCACTTTGTGTCTTTATTAACATGTCGTCCATGTAGACTTCCATGATTTTTCCGATATGATCTGAAAAGACTTTATTCATTAGCCTTTTATAAGTAGCTCCCGCATTCTTGAGACCGAAAGGCATCACAATGTAGCAGTAATTTGCTTTTGGTGTTAAAAACGAGGTCTTTTCTTGATCTGGTGGATACATGGAGATTTGGTTGTATCCAGAATATGCATCCATAAACGAGAGGTATCTATATCCGGATGAAGCGTCTACTAGAGCGTCGATACTTGGGAGTGCGTAAGGATCTTTTGGGCAGGCTTTGTTGAGATCGGTATAGTCGGTGCACGTTCGCCACTTCCCATTTGATTTTTTCACCAAGACGACGTTAGCTAGCCATAATGGGTACTTGACTTCTCTTATGAATCCTGCCTCCAGTAGTGCTTGTACCTGTTCTTCCACAGCTTGGGATCGTTCTGGCCCAAGTTTTCTTCGTCTCTACTGTACCAGCCGAGATCCTGGATAGACCGCCAACTTGTGACACATTAGCTTGGGGTCTATGCCTGGCATGTTTGCAGATTTCCATGCGAAGAGATCGACATTATCTCGTAAGAACTGTACTAGTAATTCTTTTGCGTTTCCTTTCAGGATCGTGCCAATATTAGTTGTTTTATCCGAGGTGTCTCCGATCTGAACTTTCTCTACTTCTCCTTCGGGCTGTGGACGGAGTTCTTCTCGTCTCTGAACTCCACCAAGCTCAATTGTATGGAAATCTTCTCCTCTGCCTCTGAGGTTTAGACTTTCGTTATAACAGCGGCGTGCCATCTTTTGATCTGCTTTTATCATAGCTATCCCTTCTGTAGTTGAGAATTTCATGCATAGATGTAGAGTCGAGACTATTGCGCCGAGTTGATTTAGTGTTGTCCGACCTATTAGGGCATTGTAGGCTGAACTCACGTCGACCACGATGTAGTCTATCTTGAGTGTTCTGGATTGGTTCCCTTTTCCGAAGGTTGTATGTAGTGACACGTATCCCAGTGGTTGTACTGGGGTATCTCCCAGTTTAAACAGGCTGTTCGGGTATGCTCTAAGCTCCTTTTCTTCTAAGCCGAGCTTGTCGAAGGCAGTTTTGAATAAGATGTCGGCGGAGCTCCCTTGGTCTATTAATGTACGGTGGAGATTGGCGTTTGCTAGTATGATGGTGATGACCATGGGATCGTCGTGTCCTGAGATGATACCGGATGCGTCTTCCTTGGTGAACGTGATTGCAGGGATGTCGGGTGCTTCCTCCTTTCCTTCGACATGATATACTTCTTTGAGATATCTTTTGCGGGATGATTTGGAGATTCCTCTTCCTGCAAATCCGTCGTGTATCATGTGGACGTGTCTTTCTGGTGTACGAGGTGATCGCTCAGCTCGTCCGACATCTTCATCCCTTCGTCTCTTTCTTTGCTCATCATCTCGGGTGGCCAGAAACCGATCTAGTTTTCCTTCTCTCACCAATTTTTCTATGACGTTTTTTAAGTCAAAGCATTCGTTGGTGGAGTGCCCATGGATTCGATGGTATTCACAATATTCATTCCGGTTTCCTCCTCCTCTTTTGCCTTTGAGGGGTCGAGCTGGGGGTATTTTTTTCGTATGGCAGACTTCTTTATAGACATCTACCAGGGATACCCTAAGAGGAGTGTAATTGTGATATTTTTTAATTTTCTCCCCTTGTCGATCTTCCTTCTTTTTGGATTCTTTATCTTTGTCTCGGTAGGAGAATTCGGATTTTGAGGTTTTCCCCAACCGAGAGTTTTCTTCCATGTTGATATATTTTTCCGCTCGCTCCTGCACCTCATCCAGAGACGTGGGATATTTCTTTGATATAGATTGGCTAAAAGGTCCCTCTCGTAGGCCATTGATGAGGCCCATGATGGCGGCCTCTGTGGGCAAACTTTGTATGTCTATGCATGTTTTGTTGAATCTCTCCATGTAGTTGCGAAGACTTTCCCGATCTCCTTGCCTGATTCCTAGTAGACTGGGGGCGTGCTTAACCTTGTCTTTTTGGATGGAGA
Organism: Arachis ipaensis; assembly: GCF_000816755.2. Lineage (NCBI taxonomy): Eukaryota > Viridiplantae > Streptophyta > Magnoliopsida > Fabales > Fabaceae > Arachis > Arachis ipaensis. The sequence goes on from NC_029788.2 coordinate 21,750,553, forward strand.
ATCTGGCAAGAAATTTTTTGGCCAGGTCGTCAAAGCTTGAGATGGACTTTGGAGGTAGGTTGTCGAACCACCTGATTACTGTCTTTGTGAGAGTTGTTGGAAAATCTTTGCAGCGAACGGCGTCGGAGGCGTCGGTGAGGTACATTCTGCTTCTGAAGTTGCTGAGGTGATGGTTGGCATCTGTAGTGCCATCGTACAAAGTCATATCTGGGAGTTTGAAGTCCTTAGGAATTTTAGTTTTCATGATTTCCCTAGTGAATGGATCTTGGTCTTTGCGTGAGTTGTCCTCAGGGATGAACCGAGTAGTTTTGGTGTTGAGATCGGTTTCGAGTTTTAGAAGTTTATCTTCTAATTCTCGACGTCACCTCACCTCTCTTTGTAGATCCTTCTCAACTTCTCGTTGGCGCTGGGTTTCTTTTTCCAATTGCTTTAAACGATCTTGAAGCGCTTCAATCACTCCCGTATTTGATGAGTTTTTGTCCCCGTTAGATTCTGGGGTATCTTTCAGTGTATTGTCCGCATTTTTGTGCGGTGTTCTGTCTTCTAGATCTGAGTCGTGGTCGTTGTCATGGTCGTCCACCATGGTGATGGGATGACTTCCAGATTCCCCGGCAACGGCGCCAATGTTCCGAGGGTTACTTGAAACTGTAGGTCGATCTCGGACGAGATCTTCTGTACTGGTCGGAGATGACGGGTCTGGCTGGGTGGCGGCCGAAGCTGTCGTGTCCGACTTGTTGGATTGGCTGCACTGCTGATCCTTGGTCACCGGAGGGTGGGGGGTACCTGCAAGAGACTCCGATGCTTAAGTTAGCATGGGTATTAAACAGGTTTTTAGTAGAATCAGAGTATGAGTTATACCTGGGTGTTCCAGTGTATTTATAGTAGTGTGGGCTGACCTTTCTGATAAGATAAGTTAGTTATCTTATCTTATCTTATCTTATTTTGGGTGAAGTCAGCTTATCTTCAAGGGAACCGCCTTTATCTCTATAGGCTTGGATTGCTTTTGGATTTGGGTCGTGTTCCTCTATTTGGGCCCTTTATTGGGCTTTCCTGTCGATTTGGCCGACCTCTTTGAGAAGAGGTCGGATAGCCTGACCTGAAGAGGCCAGTCGCTTTGTCACTGAACATCTCGGGTCGGATAGCTCGACCCAGGGTGTGAACACCAACCTAAACATCATATCATCCCATATAAACAATACACCTCCAGAAGCACCCTCCGCACCCACAAATTCCCAATCCACTATACCATTTTTCCAAACCTGCACTATATCAAACTTAGTAACCACCTCCTTTTTTGTCTCTATCAATCCTAGCATGTTCACAACATCCTCCCGCAAATTTTTTTATCATTCTCAACTTTCCAGTACCCCTAAACCCCTCTTATTTCATGAACTAAAAATCATTTAAAATCTTTGTTACCCACCTTATTCCGGTTTTTAGGACAGCTCCTTCTTGCTTTCTCCTTTTGATTTGCTAGCTTTCTTTTTTGTGCAATTGCTTCATTTTGTTCTTGGAGAATAGTCATGATGTCATCATCCTCATCATATAAAATAGCTCCTGACTCCACTTCCAAATCCCAAACTGCTCTATTTTCTGCCATATTAGCTTCCCAGCTTCCTCCTTGCGTTTCTTGATTATTGTCACTGTCCGCGTCCTTTTCTGAATTCCCCGAATCCTCCAAATTCCTTAAATACCCTCCTTCCCTCAAACCAATTTCCTCTACTATTGTATTTTTATCCTCTGAGTCTGATGTCCCTGCTTCAGCCCCCCATCATCGGTCCTAATCTATCCAAATTTTCCAACTCCTTACTAGGTGTTATCTCCCTTGCCTCATTGTCCCTGCATATGACACCAATATCATTACCAAGGATAGCGGGCATCTTGCTCGACCCGTCGTTAGAACTCATCTTCAAACACAATCCATGTACCACACTTGTATTTTTGTTCCCCTCCCCCGTGCAGTTCAGAAGCTGCACCGCCGCTCAATCAACCTGCTTCCCGACGCAGTTCTGTTTTGTGAGTGCGTCTAAAATTGCGGCCGCTTCATTACCTTTCACGATAGCACCCCCTGCACAAATAGCATCAACACCGCGGCCTGTGGCTTTCGCTTGCACTGCTCCCTGTTCCGTCGTTTCCTCACTATCCATAACAATATCTTCTCCTTCCACACCCCTCCCCGCACCAGCCAAACTCGCCAACAACGCCCTCACCAAGGAGTCCCTGTGGAGTCACACCATAACATACCCATGGTCACATCGCATAGCAGAACCATGGTCACATCGCGTAACAGCAGTACCGTCGGCTGCGGCGATGCCGTCGGCTGGGGCAGCGCCATTCCTTGCGACAATCCACAACATTCCCCTCCCCATGTTACACATTCCTAGTTCTCCTCCATGTGGGTTAACCTCTTCCACCCAACACCCAACGCTAGATTCAACAAATGGGCCTTTTGTATTTGGCCCAAGCCACACCTCTCCCATTTAGAGAACTGAACTCCTCTATTGGGCCTCATATGATTTGAAGGAGCCTTATCTGAACGTATATCCACCAACTCAACTACCTCGTGCCTTACACCCCCATACTCCCAGGTAGGGGTGGCAAACGGGGCTAAACCCGTCGAACTGGCCCGCGTAACCCGCTATTAGGACTGCCAAAGAGTAAAAGCCCGCCTAATCTGCACCGCTTAAACCACGGGCTTTGGCGAGCGGGGCAGGCTTCCCCGCCAAGATTAGCTTTTTTTGGCAAAGGAGTATTTTTGCAAGTTTTTACCAAAATCCAACTTCCCCCAACCCAACTTACAAGAGTATGAAGATGAAAATTGAGTGTTTTGGATTATGTTTATGTTGCTTTGGAGACAATATTTATAATTATGTTTTGGATTATGTTTATTTTGCTTTGGAGAAAATATTTATAATTATGTTTTGGATGAAAATTTGGTTTATAATTATGTTTATTAGATATTTATAATTACAGTTGACCATAAGAAGATTTCTATTGTTACTGCTTTGTGGCTTTCGGTCAAAATGAGTAAGTCAGAGGGAAAGTTTCTTCTCTGAGGATTAAGGTAAAAAAGTGAATCTGTGAGTAGATGAAGCTCAAGGCTCAAGGTGTTGACCTTGGAAGAAGAACTCAACCACATGCAAGGAGATATAAGAAGCTTGCTGTTCATTTAGAAAGTAAGGAGAGAAAACCAGTGAATAGAGGTTATTGTTCTGAGAGAGCTCTTTGAAGAAGTTCAACTAACTGGACAGTGTAACCTAATCAAAGGTGCATTCTGCCAGTATGAAGAACTGAATCAGAGGCTTGCTAATCTGGTTTTTCGCATAGCACAGAGGCTGTTGATGAAGTCAATCTCCTTCATGTTTTACTGATTGTAATGTTCTTTTCAATGTTTATCATTCTGTAATTTCTAGTGAGAAAAGGCATTGTGAGAAAACTCAAGTAAAAGCCATGAGTGGAAAAAGGCTGAGTGAAACACTTGAGAGAAAAGCCTAGAGTTATTTTTAGATTTCTTTAGGTGTGTTTGTGTCTTGTATCTTGTACCCGTAAGGTATCCCTTTCTTAGTTGGGTTAGCACTAAGAGAGGCTGGACATTTCAAGCTAAACTGTCCAAAGCTCAAGAAGGAGGACAAAGACAAGAGGGAAAGGAAAAGAGTACTCATGGCAGCTTGGGAGGATCTTGAGAATGACTCAAATGAAGAAGAAGAATCTGAAGGAGATGACAAAGACTGCTTCATGGCTGGAAACAACAATCTTGATGAGGTAAACTATTATGATTTGATCATTGAGGATTTGCATGTTATTATTGATGATCTCACTTTAAACACATCAAAACTGCTTGATAAATACAATAAATGCATATCTGAAAGAGATGTATTAAGAGCTGAAAATGAATTTTTAAAAGAAAAAGTGAAGGAAACTGAATGTGCTTTGGACATCATTGAAGAAAACAGATTTCTAAAATCTGAACTTGAAAAATTAAAAGGAAAGCACATTGTGGATCCTTCACATGAGTTAATTGCTGAAAATAAAAGATTAAATGATATGATTAAAAGGCTGAATGGTGACTTAGCAAAATTTGCTCAAGGTTCTAGTAACTTGGACAAATTACTTGCAAGTCAAAGACCATTGTTTGAAAAATCTGGTTTAGGCTACATAGCCAAGGAAGATGCATTTTCTAATATTTCCTCTATAAAGTTTGTGGCTTCTTCATCAAATGCCAAAACCATACCAAACAAATCTGGTATTGAAAATGCTCCAACACTTGAAGAAAAATTTGATGAAGTATACACAAGTGAAACTGAGCCTTCACCAAAAACTGAACCGAATTTAAACCGGCCAGGTTTGGGATATGTTTCGAAAAATGAGGCTGTTTTCAAGAAACCACCATTTTACAACAAAACCTCATATTCGAAAGGTAAAAATGTTCAAAAAAATTCTGGTGAAAATGCTTTTGCAAAGAGGAATAACTTTATTAAAAATCAGTTTGTTAAAAGAAACGCATCTCCTCCAAAAACCAGAAAATTTCAAAACTTTAATCATTTCAAGCAATATAACTCACATCAGTTTCAGCAACACACACCAGAAAATCATTGTGTTAATTGCAAGAAATTTGGTCACTCATATGCACAATGCTTCATTGAAAAGAGAGTTGTAGGAAACAAAGTCTACAATGTTGTTTGTGATTTCAATGCACTTGGGCAACCAAGATGGATTAACTTCAAAGGATCCAAAT
>NC_029788.2:21755390-21765240 GCF_000816755.2 Arachis ipaensis
ACATGATTGGAAGGTCAACTTACTTCATCAAACTAAATAAGTATGATGGAGGTTTTGTGACCTTTGGAGGTGATGGTAAAGGTAAAATCATTGCTGTTGGAAAAGTAGGTAATGAGCAATCTACTTTCATTGATGATGTGCTTTTGGTTTGTGGTTTAAAGCACAATCTTTTGAGTATAAGTCAGCTGTGTGATTTAGGATATTTAGTTATTTTCAAAAAGTTTGAATGCTGTGTTGTTAATGAAAAAACAAATGAAGTTATGTTTGTTGCCAAGCGTTTTAATAATATGTATGGACTTACTCTTGATGAACTAAAGGATCAAAATGTAGCTTGTCTTCACTCCAAAGAATCTGAAAAGTGGTTATGGCACAAAAGATTGGGCCATGCAAGTATGTTTCAAATAAACAAACTTGTAAAGAAAGAATTAGTGAGAGGTCTTCCTTTGATAAAGTTTGACAAAGACATCACATGTGATACTTGCCAAATGGGAAAACAAACAAAAAGTTCTTTTAAACCAAAGGAAGACATCTCTACTAAAAGACCACTTGAGTTGCTACACATTGATTTATTTGGTCCAACAAGAACTCAAAGCCTAGGTGGTAAACATTATGGTTTAGTAATTGTGGATGACTACACTAGGTTTGGTTGGGTTTTATTTCTTGCACACAAAAATGAAGCCTTTTCGGCCTTTGAACCTTTTTGCAAGAAAATTCAAAATGAAAAGGATTTGAAAATCTCTTCTATAAGGAGTGATCATGGAACTGAATTTGAAAACAATTTGTTTGAATCCTTTTGTGAGGAATTTGGAATATCTCACAACTTCTCTTGTCCAAGAACACCACAACAAAATGGTGTTGTGGAAAGAAGAAATAGAAGCATACAAGAGATGACAAGAGCTATGCTTTGTGAGAGTAATGTTCCAAAATTCCTTTGGGCTGAAGCGGTAAACACAGCTTGCCACAATTTAAATAGAACAATCATAAGGAAATTCTTGAAGAAAACCTCTTATGAACTTTGGAAAGGCTACCCACCAAACTTAGATTACTTGCACATCTTTGGATGCAAATGTTTTGTTTTAAATAACAAAGAAAATTTGGGAAAATTTGATCCAAAGGCCTATGAGTGTTTGTTTGTAGGATATTCCACAACTAGTAAAGCATATAGGGTTTATCATCAAGATGCTAGGATTATTGAGGAGTCCATACATGTTACATTTTGTGATACTAACTTGGTACAAAGCATTTTGGAAGATTGTGATGCAGGAAATCAAGCTCAAAAGGAAGATGAAGCTGCTCAAAATCATGAAAAAGGAAATTCTGGACAAGCTGAACCAGAAACTGCTAATGCTGAAAATTCCAGAGACAATTCCATTTTGTCTCATGAATCTGAAGAAAATTCTGCAGCCAGCAGCGCCCAGAATCCCTTGGTGAATGAATCTGCCTCCAAGTCCACCAAACCTCATGAATGGAGATTCTTAAAGAATTATCCTGAGGAATTTGTCATTGGGGACGTCTCTCATGGAGTGCAAACAAGATCTTCCACTAGAAAGGTAAATGAAGGATCAAACATTGTCCTTCTCTCACAAATAGAGCCTCAAAACGTCAAGGAAGCACTCAGTGACCCTTCTTGGGTTAAAGCTATGAAAGATGAGCTTCTTGAGTTTGAAAAGAACCAAGTATGGACCTTGGTTCCAAGGCCTAGTGGAAAGAAAGTGACCGGCACTAAGTGGATTTTTCGGAACAAGTTAGGAGAAGATGGTAGCATTGCAAGAAATAAGGCAAGGATAGTGGCACAAGGATATGACCAAAAAGAAGGAATAGACTTTGATGAATCCTTTGCCCCTATTGCCCGAATGGAAGCCATAAGACTTCTCTTAACTTATGCTGCATTTTGTGGTTTTAAACTATACCAAATGGATGTGAAATGTGCATTTTTGAATGGTGTGATAGATAGAGAAGTTTATGTGGAGCAGCCTCTTGGTTTTGAAAATAAAGAGCATTCTGATCATGTTTTTAAATTGTCTAAAGCTCTCTATGGTTTAAGACAAGCTCCTAGGGCTTGGTATGAGAGACTTAGCTCTTTTCTTTTGAAAAATGGTTTTCAAAGAGGCACCACTGATACAACTCTATTTATCAAGAATTCTAATGATTCGTTTATCCTAGTCCAAATATATGTTAATGACATTATTTTTGGATCAGCCAATGAATCCCTTTGTTCTGAATTTGGAGAACTCATGACAAGTGAATTTGACATGAGTATGATGGGTGAACTTAATTTTTTCCTTGGGCTGCAAATTAAACAAACTGAAAATGGTATTTTCATTCATCAAGAAAAGTATGCCAAGGAATTAGTTAAGAAATTTGGCCTTGAAAATGCCAAACCCATGGGAACTCCCATGCACCCGAACTCTAAATTAGATAAGGGAGAAAATGAGAAAGATGTTGATGAGACTAGGTATAGAGGAATGATTGGTTCTCTTATGTACTTAACTTCCTCTAGACCCGATATTGTGCAAAGTGTTGGATTGTGTTCTAGGTTCCAATCCAAACCAAAAGAGTCACATCTTTCGGCTGTTAAAAGGATCATTAGATATGTTCATTGCACGTCCAATTTCGGTCTTTGGTATCCTAAGATTGATGATTTTTCTGCAGTTGGTTATTGTGATGCAGATTTTGCTGGTGACAGAGTTGATAGAAGGAGCACTTCTGGTTTATGTTGCTTCCTTGGGAAGTCCTTAAACGTATGGTCAAGTAAGAAGCAACCAATGGTGGCCCTTTCCACTGCAGAGGCTGAGTATATAGCTGCTTCTTCTTGTTGTTCTCAGCTTTTATGGTTAAAAATGCAGCTTGCTGATTACAAATTAAATGCTAAAAATATTCCCCTGCTGTGTGATAATATGAGTGTCATTAATATTTCTAAAAATCCAGTTTTGCACTCTAGGACTAAACATATTGAAGTGAAATTTCACTCAATAAGAGAACATGTCCAAAAAGGAGATATTAGTATTCAATTTGTCAAATCAGAGGAGCAATTAGCAGATATTTTTACAAAACCATTAGCTGAGGATAGATTCTGCATGCTTAGGACTTGTCTAGGAATTTTGAGTTATGATTCCTTGTTTGAAAAATGCTGATGTATTTGCTGGAGCTTTTTGTCTCATAAACAGGCATGAGACAATTCTGGGCAAGTGATGAACGTTTCAATCAAGTCAACGTGTTCTGGGCTTGTTTCAAATGAATCTCAATCTGAGCCAACCTCAATATTCAGATCAAGAGTGGTCCAAATGTGTTTCATTAATTTCATATCACCTCAAGGCCCAAATATGAATGTTACAATCTTGTTTGTTAGTTTTTGATGACTTGTGTGTTTCATGAAAGGTTTTCAATAAATGTTTTGTGGCCCAAAAGGTTTTCAAGAGGATTTAATTTTAGCCCAAAAAGGTGTTTCAGGTTAATTTTGTTGTTTTTCTCAAATTTTAAAATTAACTTCCCTTTTATTTTTTAAAATTAAATAAAATCTTTCTTGAATGAGGTCATGTCTTTTCAAGTCTTTTCAAATGGTGATGCAGTTGTATGGTTTTGGAAATCCACTTTTTGAGTTCGATTACCAACACTCCCTCTCTTCCCTCCATAACTTCTCCACACACTCTTCGGTTTCTATCCACTCACTTTACTGCTTCTCTTCCCTCAAAAGACTGAAACTAACCAAATGAGGAAGAAAACCATTCCTAAAAGGCCTCCTCGTGAAAAGATTTACAAGCTACCCACAAAGCCTTCCACTCGCTCTCAAGACCGCACCTTTACCCCTGCTCCTTCTCCTCCTACCTCTCCTCCTCGTTGTGACCCCATGGCTCGGACCAAAAACACTCCAAGGTTTCCTGCCTCTGCCAAGCCGACGCCACCACCAAAGGCCACACCTTCCAAGCCTGGCTCCTCAAAACCAAGTTCAGCAAAGCCTGGCTCCTCCAAAGGCAAACGTCAGGCGACCGAGGAACCCATACCCGAACCAACACAACCAAAATCCAGGTCGGTTCCAATGCAATCTCAATGAGGTAACACTCGAGTCCCTCTCCAGAATGTTAAAGAACCATACATTGGACCTTTTGATCACAAAGCTCACTTTTTGACTTCTCATTCGAACTATAACCCTTATAGATTCAAATCTGCCATGAACAATGATTTTTATGAGAAGGTTATCCAGTATCGTACCCTATGTCCCTCTTTTCTCGCTGATTTGCCATTGGATGTTGAAGAGGAAGCTGCTTCGGAGGGGAATGGTTCTGATGCCTAGGATTTGTCTCATAAAAACTGTTGTTGCTGCTCTCCGTTTTTGTCTCATGAATTCTGCTTCTTTAGTACTTTTAAACTGTTTCATTTTGGATGACTGTAATAACTCTGGATATTACTGCACCTTTGGTAGTTTAGTTCCACTGTTAGCCTCAAACTAGTTATCCACTCTTACCATGCCCGCAAGCCTCCTCCTATACTTAGCCTCACCCACGAAGATCGTTTTACTCCTCAAACGCATTCCATCCATCTCCTTCACGGCCTTTGATGCTCCTCCTTTCGTAGTATACCTGATGAAAGAAAATAAATGTATCCATCCAGGTTTCTTCTTATAATATCAATTATCCATCCTGTCCACTTGAACATATGAAATAATTCCTTCTTCAAAACATCTTTTAGTAAATTGTCCACAAAAACAGTAAAAGACTCACTTTTCTAATGTTGATACTCTTTTCGGTTCCAAATCCACAGATCTTTGCCATGGTGCGATTGCCTATCTCTACCCCCACCTTGTGTTTTCCCACCCCACTCACTCTCTCATTTTAACATTTTAACGCAGTATTACTAATTAATCAAACTAGTTACATATTCTTAGTGGTAGCAGATATGATTGGACTTGTTTGGATGTGTTAAGCTTATTGAGCAGGCAAATGGAGTGGTTCTACAAGAGAGTAGTGTGGAAGGTAGCAAACATTGTGGAACATGGTCATTTTCTGAAGTCCATGTTGATCCCGGTGAATTTTGATAGTGGACTGGTTAACAGGTTAAAGGCTGCAATGGGGTGCGAGGCAAGGTCCCTACCTATTACTTACTTGGGTGTGCGATTGGAGCAAATCCAAAGAGAATTGCAACATGGAGACCGGTGCTAGACAAAATAGAAAAGAAGTTAACCTGCTGGAAGTCTTGTTTGTTGTCCAATGTCGGTAGGTTGGTTACATTAAATCAGTAATAAATAGCTTGCTTATGTATTTTTTGGGCTAGTTCAAGATGCCGAAGGAGGTAACAAAGAAGATTATATCAATGTAGATAAAATTTTTTCAGGGTAGTTAAGGAAAAAAAGGACTATGCCAACAATAAGGTGGAATGTAATCCAAAAGCCTAAGGAGCATGGAGGGTTAAGGGTAGGAAACTTAGAGATGAAGAATGCATCGTTACTTTTTAAATGGTAGTGGAGATTTTCAGATGAAGGGGAGCCATTATGGAAGAGGTGGTCAGTTCTTGTGATGATGTTGATATGAAAATTCCAGTGGACGAGCACATATGTAAGGCGGCAAATGGTTCATGGTTAGATATTGCCAACTTGACAAAAGAAAATGAATTGTATAAACATGTGTTAGGAAGGATGGAGAACGTGTGTGGGTAATGGAAGAAAATGAGATTTTGGAAGGATATGTGGGTGCGAGATAAAATATTACAAGAGAGATTTTTAAAGTTGTTTACGATCTCAAGCATCAAACATAGTACGGTTGGTGAATGTGGTGTGTGGGATGGGTCTCGGTGGTATGGAACCTTCATTAGAGGAGAAATTTTTTTGAGAGAGAAAAGGCACAAATTGGTGAATTAAATAATATATTAGAAAATATTTTTCTTTGTGCAGGTGATGAGGACAGCATGACATGGAATCATAGTGCAAATGGAGTATTTAGTGCCAAGTCATTTTATGACTATGCAATTGGTAGGAGCCTTGGCATTCCAAATATGAAGCATGTGTTTGATGACATATGGAGTGACTTGGTGCCACCGAAAGTGGAGCTGTTAGCTTAGTTTGTGATTATAGAAGGATTGAACACTAAAGATAAGTTGATATAGAGAGAAATCAAAGATCAATCTGATGTAAAATGTATGCTTTGTAACAAATGGCCAGAAACGATAAATTACTTATTTTTACATTGTAAATTTTCTTCCAAATTATGGTGGCTGTCTTTGGATGGAGTAGTGCACAGGAGATGGAAATAGACAATGTTAGATCTTGGTTTAAAGGTTGGATGAATCAGGATGTTAGGAATATTAGAAAGAATAAATGGTATATATTGTTTTTTGCTATTATCTGATTAGTATGGCAATGCAAAAACATTAGAATTTTTGAAAATAAATCAGAGACCATAGAAAAGGTCTGGGAACGTGTTAGATGTTTAGTGTCTATGAAAACAACAAAAGAAAGAAACGAGTGTTAGATATGAGTCTGAAAAAGTGAAAAATATAGAAAATAAATGAATGTGGTGGCATTGTCAATTGCTCATTCCTAATACACATATGTTTGTAACAGGTGGTTACCTTACTTTTCTGTAACGATGGGTGAAATGCTTCCTGAGAGAAATGGTGGATGAAAAAAAAGAAGACGAGACAATTATAGTTGAGCTAGAGAAAACGCTACAGGTTTTTATAGAAGAAATCAATTTGGTAGAGGAAAAACTATATATGATGTTAGATAATAAAAACATAGTGGATTGGTTAGGGAATAAGAGGAACACAGCAGGAGAATTAAGATTTTTGAAGAACAAAACTTTTTGCTTTATAAATTTGGTCCAAAATGTCACAGTGATGTACATAGAAAATATGGCCTAGAGGAAACTAAAGTATGGATGGAGCAATCTGGAAGCGTTGAATTTTTCTAAGTAGATATCTCATTTTTGTTATTATATAATTGTTATTAGGTGTGCTAAGTTTATGAGTTATGAGTCATTTTGATGTCTTTGTTTAATAATATTCATTGATTGTTTAAGTATTCTTAATAACAATATCGAAAGGGATAATTACTCATATTGGTGAATATTATTTAGTGTATTTTTCTCTCCTTCATGAAAGTTTGTAATGAATTATCTAAAAAAAAGAATGGGTACCTATAAAAATACACTTCGATACTCAAATTAATATATGTATGCTCAATATTTTCGATCTCAATCATAAAAAATTTACCTATCCTGAGATTAGTGAATTTGTTTTATAAGTTTCTTTGAAAAAGAGATGACCATTTAAAATAACGGGATGCTACACATCCATGTAACTATATAACCAAGTTGGCTCAACACCAAAAAATTCCAATACCATTAAATGAAACGTGAAATACATGCGCCCAATACACATGAAATCGCCCAACGCTTCTTCTTCTTCTCCCGCGCTTCTTCTTCTTCTTCTTCTTCTTCTTCTTCTTCTTCTTTTCACGCTCGTTTACGTACGGAGCATCTTCTTCTTCTTCGCCTTCTTCTTCGCGTTCCTCCTTCTCCTCCTTCTTCGCATTCCTTCTTCTTCACGTGTTTTCTCCTTATCGTCATTCTTTTGTTATTGTTGCTGCTGTATTTTTTTTTTTGTCTTTTCCTCCTTCTCTCTCTGGTGAAGAAGCAGTAGAAGGTGAGGAAGAAGAATTTTGAATAGTGCAGAATGAACCGAACACAGTACTCATGGTAAACCGAACACAGTACTCATGGTGAACCGAACATAGTACTCATGGTAAACCGAAAATAATACAATTGTATAGTACTGAGTGAACAAAACATAATCCATTATATAAAATCAAATTCAAACAGCTTTCTGCAGAATGAACCGAACACAGTACTCATGGTGAATCGAACATAATACTCATGGTGAACCGAAAACAATACAATTGTATAGTACTGAGTGAACGAAACATAATCCATTATATAAAATCAAATTCAAATAACTCTGCCTACAATTTACATATTATCAATTCAATTCAATTCAATTTAGTACACCTCCGTCCATTTAATTCAATTCAAATTAGCAATTGCATTCCATTCAATTCGATTCAAAATTGAATAATCCAACTTTGTCAGTTTGATTCGTTTCAGAAGAATAATCCAAATCGCTCTCCTAATTACCAAAAAATTATGAACCCCTAAACACTGAAGCCTAAACACTAAAACCAGAACCCTGAACACTGAACCCTGAACCCATAAACCCTAAATCCCTAAAACCTAAACCCTAAATCCTACACCCTAAAACCTAAATCCTAAACCCTAAACCCTGAACCCGAACCCTGAACTCTAAACCCTGAACGCTAAATTCTAAACCCTGAACCCGAACCCTGAACACTGAACTCTGAACCCTAAATGCTAAATGCTAAATCCTAAACCCTAAACCCTAAACCCTGAACCCTGAACTCTAAACCCTAGACCCCTAAACCCTCAACCCTCAACCATGAACACGGTGAACCGAAATTAATACACGAGACAAAACGAAAGTTTGAAACACACTGAACCCTGAACCCATAAACCCTAAATCCTAAAATCCTAAACCCTAAAACCATATCGTCATTCTTTTGTTGTTGTTGCTGTTGTATTTTTTTGTCTTTTCCTCCTTCTCTCTCTGGTGAAGAAGCAGTAGAAGGTGTGGAAGAAGAGTTTTGAATAGTGCATAATGAACCGAATACAGTACTCATGGTGAACCGAACACAGTACTCATAGTGAACCGAAATCTTAGTTATGGTGAACCGAAATCTTAATTACGGTGAAACACTTATATAGTGCTTAGGGAAGAAAACAGAACATATTGGTCTAATTTTTGTTAGACTCCTTTTGCGGACCGAATCGAAAACATGAAAGTGATGAACCACCTCTTTAGTACTTACCGAACCGAAAAGTTACTCACATTTACTCAGAGAGGAAGAAGAGTTTTGAATAGTGCAGAATGAACTGAACACAGTACTCATGGTGAACCGAACACAGTACTCATGGTGAACCGAAATATTAGTTATGGTGAACCGAAATCTTAATTACGGTGAAACAATTATATAGTGCTTAGGGAAGAAAACAGAACATATTGGTCTAACTTTTGTTAGACTCCTTTCTATGGACCAAACCGAAAACATGAAAGTGATGAACTACCTCTTTAGTACTTACCGAACCGAAAAGTTACTCACATTTACTCAGAGTTACTCACAATTACTGACACTCACAATTACTCACAGTTACATATTATCAATTCAATTGAATTCAATTCAGATGTAGATCACCTCAGTCCATTCAATTCACTTCAAATAAAATTAAAAATTTCATTCTATTAAATTTGATTCAGAATTCAATAATCCAAACCTCATCAAATTGATGCGTCTGAGAAGAATCATCAAAATCGCACTCATTCAACTGATTTGAAGTTGATTCATTCATTGTTTCAATTCAAAAGTGCAGATCGAAGAAAAAAACGAAGAAGAAGATGAACGACGAAGATAATTGCGTTGAATCAATCCAGATCCATAATGTAGAGAAGAAAAATGCAAAAGAGGAGAACAACAAATTTAATTAGGTTGAAAAAGAAGAAGGCGAAAGAGGTTTACGTTGTATGAAAAAGTTTACGTTGAGAAACGTTAATAACGCAAAATAAGGATTCGTTATATAGGTTATAAGAGGCGCGTGTAAAACAAACAGGAGTGTGGGGCGTGGAGTGAAAGTTACTTGAATACCATCCATGTAATTTTTATATGGATGTAGAGCTTTTCTCTTAAAATAAATATAGTTGGTTACTAAAATGAAAATAAATGTCTATCATAAAAAAGATAATACAAATATAAATCAAATTATAACATAAAAAAATTTTTTATGATCGATTT
>NC_029788.2:21765291-21766112 GCF_000816755.2 Arachis ipaensis
AGATAATTAACTTTCCCTTTTTTTTGGCGATGAATTGCAATATACATTAATAGTATGAGTCACCCAAATATTTATTAAAAAGTAATTAATTAATTATTAGCAACAATATGATTAGCAGCAGTACTGGTGGTAGTACAATTTTTTATGATAGTAGTAGTAAATTGCGATACTTCAGCATTGACATTTAAGGGTTTGACTGTGATGGAAACACTACTAAAGTTGTACTCCTGCTTCTGCTTATTTCACAAAGCATAAGGAATATAAAAATAAAATAGATAAACAAAATAACAAATAGACAAGAACCGAACTTATCCCATTACGGTCCCTTTCGTGTCGAGTGTATAAACCGCAAAAAATATTATTAATAATTGAATAAAAACAACAACATAATTCTGAAAAACGAATCCGCTAAACAACTACACCAAGTAGTTCTCGTACCTAACTTATTTAATACTATATCTGTTTCGTAATATTTATTTCTTAAACCGACTAAGAAAAATAAAAAACTATATTTTGATAGTAGATATGGAAGTTCAAAACTAATCATTGGTATCATGTCAAAAAAAGGTAACTGTGGTTATCATATTTATACTATTTTTAGCATATCATTAAGTTTGTATTATTTTTTTTCGTTCTTTCATATTTTTATCATGATATTAAAATTAAATTCATTATCTATATTCATATTATATATAATGAAAATATGAGAACTGGTGATGCATAACTTTCTTTTATAAAATATCCTACATAACTAAGAATTTTGAAAAAGATTTAATTTTTGAAAAAGATTTTGAAAAAGATAAGATTTTCAAATTGAAAAT
>NC_029788.2:21766121-21815339 GCF_000816755.2 Arachis ipaensis
ATCTTTTATATTATATAATATATTTTTGAAGAAGTATAAGAAGCTAATAGAATATCTGTACAATGTGTATAATGGAGGTTTAGGGATGTCCGATTCAATATTAGAGATATAATCATTAGTGTTACATTTTTCTATTAGTTTAAGCTTTTGGGATGAGTGGTTTCATGACATGGTATTAGAGTTTTAGATCCAAAAAGTCAAGAGTTCAATTATTGGTTAACTTCAAAAACTGATTTTGGGATGAGTAGTTTTATGACATGAGATGTTTATTATTCTTGGTACTCGAATGGTCATGGCCGTATAAATATTTTATTGGCTCCCGGACTTTTAATTTTTTTAAAGTTAAATTCAAAATATCTTAATTAAATTATAAAATTTTATTATTTTAAACAATTCTATTTTTTTGTTAAAAAGTTTAAACATATTTAATTAAAAATAAATGAATAAAATCAAAGATGACAAAAATTGACGTAAATGATCTGAGTTTACCGCGCCAACTATAATATGAAAAGACAAAAGAGAGAGAGAGTAATTTTGAAAGTGGATCTCACGTAATTAACTGACGTGAGAGTGAGTGTATATTTTTTTTTCCTGAGAGTATTTTCAGCACCGCTTATTATGAATTTTATTCAAAAGTTTATTACTAAATAATAAAATTTGTATATACAAAAGATGAAATTCAAATTTTAATATTTATTTAAATGGATTAAAAAATTAATTCCTAAACCAACTAAAATTGATCAGTGTATATATTGGTCAGAAGAGAGTGTGTCATGTTTTCAGCAGAAGCGGACAGAATGTGCGCCCAGAGAGAGATGAACAAGGTACTTCTCTTCTTCTTCTTCTTCCGACTCCTATCATGTGTTGATATCTTACGTTCCCCTATTGGTTCTCTCTCTCTCTCTCTCTCTCTCTCTCTCTCTAACATAAACCGGCCTTCGCCGCTGTCGCGCTTCATCATTGTTTCCTACTTCGTAAAAACCTTCCCCTTTTCTTCTTGTTTTTCGTTTCATTTCTTTGCTTCAATACTTTAAGTCGAAAGGTACCAGGTGAGGTGTGTGAGAGAGGGAGTTGGTTTTTCAGGTGCGGAAAATTTTTTTCTTTTTGAATGATTTGCATTTCTGAGTTATTTCTTCTTCTTCCAGTTGAGAATTTTTCTATAACTGTCTGAAACTTGAGCTAGAATTTTAATCTCTGTCCATGTCTTGATTTTCCTTAATTTATTTTATTCAGAAAATGATATATCAATCACAAAGCTTCAAACTTCTTCGTCTTTTTTTTTTATAGAACAAAATATGCAATCCTAAATTCCAAAACAGCTACTTTTGTGCAAAGTTTGAGATTTAGTATTTTTGGATTGTGCTGACGTTTGATTTACTGTGAAAAAGCTGAGCTGACGTTTGATTTATCGTAAAAAAGTTGAGGTTTAGTATTGATTTTTTGGTTTAGTATTTTTTTTTTCTATTATGGCGTTTATCCCATTCCTATAATCCGAGGCTGTCAATTTTTGACTTTCTCTGTTACTTGTTGACATGGAATCACAAAGTGAACTCCTGAAATAATTCAATTTTGCTTTGTCTTTTTGGATTTTATGAGTTTGGTTTTTGGATCCTGTGTTTGGAATATGCATAAACTTACCATGTACTTTTCTGTTCTCGAAGGCATAGGTCTTGTTATTGAAGTTTTGATAAAGGAAAAAGAAAATGGCTTCAAGATTAGGTAGTGATGATGATGCTGATAATAACAAAGGTAGCATGTGGGCTTTGGAGCAAAAGCTGGATCAGCCAATGGATGAAGAAGCTGCAAGGCTAAAAAATATGTACAGAGAAAAAGTAAGATATGCAAACTAATTTTTCATGTTCTTCTTTCTCTTTCTAATTTACTGAATTGGAATTCTATTTGTTTTCTGGGAAAACTGAAAAAGTATCCAGTCTTTCCTAATTAGTAATTAGCCTTTAATTAACTTTCTTAATTAATTTATGGAATTGAGAAATTAATGGTATACAATTGAATAAGTGCCTTATTTATACTTTCGTTTTTCCCAATTGTATTTTTCGTATTATAGGAAAAACAATACAATTGAGAAAAAAATGCTATTCTTACTACGTTTTAGTGATATGCTGTTTTAACTAGGTAGTATAGTAGATATGCTTGTGCTATACTTTGAAAAGCGTTGTGTCGAAAATTCTAGTAAAACATGTAAATATTTTATTAGAATTATGGATGTGGTTCAACTGGGTTTAAGCCTAGTGAAAGGGGCTAGTCCCTTGTACAATGTGGCAAACTGCGGTTCGATTCTTAATTAGGAGAGGTGCCTACGTGTTGTGTGTGTGTGTGATCAATCATCAAACAAGATTTCCTTCATTGGAGGGTACCTGTGAGAATTATTCTTTCAAGAAAAGAAAAACAATCATGAAGGTGGAATTTAATTCTAGAGCATTTTTCTCATTTTGAAATCATATACTTAAAAGAAACTCAAGCACAAATCTAAATTCTAAGTAGTAGAAGAAGAAATTCAGATTTCTACATGATGTTTTGGGTAGAAGTTCAATCTGGAAATCTTCATTCCAGATCCACCTACTACTATTTGGTATTAAGTTCCTTGTTAATGCTGTTTTCATTTGCACAGAAATTTTCTGCGCTGTTGCTTCTTCGGCTTGCATATCAGAGTCTTGGTGTGGTTTATGGAGATTTGGGAACTTCCCCTTTGTATGTTTTCTACAATACATTTCCTCATGGAGCTAAAGATCGAGAGGATGTTATCGGAGCTCTTTCTTTGATTATATACTCTCTCACACTAGTGCCACTCCTCAAATATGTTTTTATTGTATTGAGAGCAAATGACAATGGCCAAGGTATAGATTATTGTCCAGGTTTTATAGTGACATCTATTCATGTACTGCCAAACAATCGGAAGTGGTTGTTATTTTCACACTTATTATGTAAAAAGAAAACTATTTTTGTTTTTGTGGCATCACATGATTGGTTGTCAGAAAAAAAACTTCATTACAAAGATAGTATACAGAAATTAAACTCTAAGGAACTTCATCTAGTATGATAAGGCCTGGCGGATACCAATATGTCTTAATACCACACATTTCACCTTCTGAATATATGACATTTTATTTTGAAGTTAACCTTTTTAATTAAAAGCTAAGTTGGTTCTTTGACAAGTAAAATATACTGCTATATCCATTTTTAAGACATTTCATGATAGCTTAGCTTTGTTGAGCTGCAACTAATTCTTATTGAGCTTTATATCTGTGGACCAGGTGGAACATTCGCTCTCTACTCCTTGCTTTGCCGACACGCAAACCTTAAAATCATTCCCAACCAGCATCGTACTGATGAAGAGCTCACCACATATAGTCGGGCTACAATCCATGAAAGGTCATTTGCTGCAAAAACCAAAAGATGGCTTGAGACACACGCATTTAATAAAAACTCCATCCTCATGCTTGTCCTTGTTGGTACCTGCATGGTGATAGGAGACGGGATTCTTACGCCTGCTATATCTGGTATGCGTTACCTGATCTTGTTCCTAATTTCTTGCTATTTATTGCCAATGACTCACTAGTAAAGTGGCACAAGCAATTAAGAAAGAGGTGTTCATGGGGCCGAAGGTCTTGTGTAGGCTAGGTGGTGGGAAACAAAGCACTGATTAATCAGGGCCCTCTTCACTATGAAGTTCTTTCGTATTTAACATAAGCTTAAAGCTTGGGAAGGGCCTTGATGCATGGCCTTAGGTCTGGTTGGGAAATAGATTATTTAAGCACTAATTGTAAAAATAAGAATTATCACTTCTTCGATATGAAAATACACCTTGGAGGATCTGAAGCATCTTAAAAGTAAACATGTTAGAAAAAACGTATAATGTGGGTGATTTTAAGATTAATCAATTAATTTGATTTTATTCATTTATTTACTTTTATATTGCATATTTTTTAGTGGATCTTAAGTTTATGCAAGACATATGTAACTATATGTTCTATTGCAGTTTTATCTGCTGCTGGAGGCATCAAGGTAAATCGCCCCGATGTGGATAGTGGTATGGTACTACTCTTGTATAAGTGCATTTTACTTCAATTTCTACCACTTTGTGTAACTAGCATTCAAGTTTCAGCTGGTTTGTTTTCCTGAAAGGATTTTCTTTTCTGTTGCTGCCTTGCTGAGTTATAGGCGTAGTTGTGCTGGTTGCTGTTGTAATACTAGTCGGGTTATTCAGCTTGCAACATTATGGTACGGATAGAGTTGGTTGGCTCTTCGCTCCAATCGTCTTGCTTTGGTTTCTGCTAATTGGAGGTATCGGTATGTACAACATATGGAATTATGACAGCAGTGTTCTAAAAGCATTTTCGCCTGTCTATATATATCGGTATCTAAGAAGAGGAGGGAGAGAAGGTTGGACTTCCCTTGGTGGTATCTTGCTTAGCATAACAGGTGAATTCATTTTTTATTGCCATTGTATCCTCATCCTGGAGAATATTTCAGAATTAATAATAAAGTGAAGTGCATTGTTAACTTGAACTCGACAACCGGTGATCATTTATTTCAGGGACGGAGGCTCTTTTTGCCGACTTAGCTCATTTTCCAGTCTCATCTGTACAAATTGCATTCACTCTAGTTGTGTTCCCTTGCCTTCTTTTAGCATATTCTGGACAGGCCGCCTACCTTCTATTAAACTTGGATCATACGAAAGATGCTTTCTACCGTTCTATTCCAGGTTTGTCTTAGATTGCTTTAAAGCTTCTATTGAGAGTATAAGACATGTCAAATTTTGCATTAAATTCTTTTGTTTACTGCTATGCCATTTCATGCCCGAAAGTGACTGCCTGATATATGAATCCTCTGCCGTGCAGAAAAAATCTACTGGCCCGTATTTGTCGTAGCAACAGCAGCAGCTATTGTAGCTAGCCAGGCTACAATAACAGCAACCTTTTCAATTATTAAGCAAGCGCTAGCTCACGGCTGTTTCCCACGAGTCAAAGTTGTACATACATCAAAGAATTTCCTTGGCCAGATATATATTCCAGACATGAATTGGATCCTTATGATTCTTTGCATCGCTGTTACGGCTGGGTTTAAGAATCAAAACCAGATTGGAAATGCATATGGTATGTTTCTTTCTGAGGTTAAATGTGTGATGCATATTTTGGCACATTTTTTTCTTCCTAGAAATTTACATTATTAAAAAGAACAGGGCTAGGAGGATACCAAGAAATATACAAGTTCTAGCAGTATTATGCATGCATCTCGTCTGTCAAAACCTTTATTGTGCGAGCAGACTCCCAATTTGGTCTTTGGCAGCTTTTGCATCAGATAGTCTTGTCCTTCACTGTTTTTCTATTATACTCGAAGTTTCTAACCATGTAAAAAGGTGGTCCAAATTTTCTCTAGAATTAGAAAATGACGATTGTAATGAAAATGGTGAAGGATGAGATTGTCCAATGCAAAAGTCATGACTTGTCAATAAGACCAAGTTGGGGGTTTACTCTTATTATGCGTATTAATTATTAAATCATTTATTGCTACGTCTTGATCTAAAATCTCATATATATGCAATGTCACTACAGGTACTGCTGTTGTGTTGGTCATGCTGGTTACAACACTGCTCATGATTTTAATCATGCTGTTAGTCTGGCACTGCCATTGGATTCTTGTCGTCATTTTCACACTCACATCGTTGGTTGTGGAATGCACATACTTCTCAGCTGTACTATTCAAAGTTGATCAAGGTGGTTGGGCACCGCTTGTAATTGCTGGAGTATTTTTCATTATAATGTATGTTTGGCATTATGGTACCCTGAAGCGCTACGAGTTTGAAATGCATAGTAAGGTCTCAATGGCATGGGTTCTTGGCCTCGGACCGAGTTTGGGACTTGTCCGTGTCCCTGGAGTTGGATTAGTATACACAGAGCTTGCAAGTGGAGTACCACACATCTTTTCCCACTTCATCACCAACTTACCAGCCATCCATTCTGTGGTGGTTTTCGTGTGTGTCAAGTATCTTCCTGTCTACACCGTTCCAGAAGAAGAACGATTCCTTGTAAAGAGGATTGGCCCCAAGAACTTCCACATGTTCCGGTGTGTGGCACGGTATGGCTATAAAGATCTGCACAAGAAAGATGATGATTTTGAGAAGAAACTATTCCATAATCTTTTTGTGTTTGTTAAGCTCGAGTCGATGATGGAAGGATTCTCTGATTCTGATGAGTACAGTTTGTACGGCCAGCAAACAGTGGAGTCTAGAGATGCTGTGTTGAACAACAACAATAATGACAACACAGCTTCCTCAAATGTTGACTTGTCAATTTCGACAGTAGATTCAATAGTACCAGTTAGATCTCCATCACCTGTGAATATCACTGTACAGTCATCCGATCGTGTAAGCAGCCACACTGAGGTTGATGAACTCGAATTCTTGAACAACTGCCGGGATGCCGGGGTGGTCCACATACTAGGAAACACAGTTGTGAGAGCAAGGAGGGATTCAAGATTCTACAAGAAAATAGCTGTTGATTATATATATGCATTCCTTAGGAAGATATGCAGGGAGCATAGTGTGATTTTCAATATTCCTCATGAGAGTCTCCTAAATGTTGGTCAGATTTTCTATGTATAGTGCCTCTTCCATTCCTCTTAAGATGTATCATTTGTGATATTTCCTTTTTGTGCACAGTTGAGAATATTATAGGATATGAACGCATTATGCATTTAATAGTTAAGTTTTGTATGTATTATTTTCTTTGAAATATGAATAATAAATCATCATTTTTTTTGTAATTATATATTGACTTTTATCATTTTACTATTTTTAGGATTTGCAATTATCTATCATTTTTTTTTCTTTTTACTGGAGCATTTGCAGTTACCTATTAACTTGAAATGCTTGTTGGTTAGTTTAGAATGTAGAGTGCACTCGTTTATGATTAAAACTGAATCTGATGCACCTTTTTCAATCTGTAAATGGTGTTAAGCTTTTGTCGATTGATTAAAATTTTCTCCTCACTCGTCTGGAAAAGAAAAAGGAGTTTATCTATCCACTTCAGATTCATTTATGCTGACAACAAACGAAGCATATGGGAGTAACCTAAAGAAAAAGGGTAGCATGTGGGCTTTAGATCAGAACCTCGATGAGCCTATTGATGACGATGCTGTGAGGATCAGAAATATATCCAAAGAAAAAGTAAGCTTTTTCTCTCTTTTTCATATTCCTCTTCGTTTCTCTTTCTCTTCCCCAGTTGGATTTTCGTTTTATTTGAAAAACTATGAAATGTCTAAAACCTATCTTGTCTTGCTTAATTAAATAAATCTTTTTTTTTCTTTCCTTTTTTTCTGGACCAATTCCTTAATAAATTGATGGAATTGAATGATAGCATTTCTGGTTTATCAATCAGCATTCAATACTATAGATATAGAAATTCAAAGATATGTTATTTCAATTAGGTACTACAGTAGATATATGCTTGTGCCATGCTTGCAAAAGGGTTCATGTTGAAAAATCTTAAAAGGAAAGAGGTTAAATTATTCAATATAATTATTTTGAATGTGAACCATTGGGGTATAGGAGCATACCTTTTATATAATAGTTTATTTCAAATATTCCAAAGAAATTCAAGCACAAACCTAAATTCTAAGTAGACTAAAATTCAGATTTCTACATATTGTTCTGGGTAAAATTTCAATCTGGAAATCTTGATTCCAGATCCAATTACAAGATATTGTACTGGCTATTAGTATTTTCTATTAAGTTCCTTGTTAATTCTGTTTCCATTTCTACAGAAATTTTCGGCTCTGTTAATTCTTCGGCTTGCATATCAGAGTCTTGGTGTGGTTTATGGAGATTTGGGAACTTCCCCTTTGTACGTTTTCTACAATACTTTTCCTCATGGTGCTAAAGATCAGGAGGATGTTATTGGAGCCCTTTCTTTGATTATATACTCACTTACACTGGTGCCGCTCATCAAATACGTTTTTATTGTATTGAGAGCAAATGACAATGGCCAAGGTATAGATTGCTGCAGTAGATTTTCGTTATTCAATTTATGTACAGTAATAGATTTTGTTATTCAAATGACAATGACCAAAACCAACTTGGGTTGGTTGAGTAGTCAGCTCACTCGTACGCTTAAACAAGTATTAGTGGTTTGAATCTCGTCTTGTGTATTAAGCAACTCATTGGCTAACGGTGGATCCTTAAATAGAGCTACGATATGTGACGGATTAGTCATCAGTCTGCTGGACTGGGAGATACTGTGGAAAACCAAAAAATAAAAGATGACAATGGCCAAGGTATGCACTGGTGTTCTTGATGTTAAAAAGTGGTTTGGTGTGGTTTTGGTTTGGGTTGTGAACACTAGTGTAGACCTTGGCCATTGTTAAAAATCTTACACGTAGATTCATGTGGTGGATCTGAAAGGTTGCTAGTTACTTTTGCTGATTTGGCTATAGATAATTGAGTATTTGTATCTGAAATTTCTTTATTCACAATGATAATATCTTGTTGATGTACCTATCTGAATTTCCATTTTGAAGCTAACATTTTAAGTAGAAGCTAAGTGGATTCCTTGATAAGTAAAATATATTGATATTCCCATTTAAGCCATTTCAGATAGAAATGTCTGTTTGGCATTGCTGAGCTGCAACCAAGTTTTACAGAGCTTACATCTGTGGACCAGGTGGAACATTTGCTCTCTACTCTTTGCTTTGCCGACACGCCAACATTAAAATCATTCCCAATCTGCATCGTACCGATGAAGAGCTCACTACATATAGTCGGGCCACCATCCACGAAAAGTCGTTTGCTGCGAAAACTAAAAGATGGATAGAGGCACACCAATATGCTAAAGACACTATCCTGATCCTTGTCCTCATTGGTACCTGCATGATGATTGGGGATGGGATTCTTACCCCAACTATTTCTGGTATGTGCTCTGTTTGCACTTGATCTTCTTGTTCCTGTATAGTTTATAGTTCTGTGAATGTGAACTTTCTTGATATTTATTCTAACTAGATAAGGTTATCTATTGCAGTTTTATCTGCAGTTGGTGGCATCAAGTTAACTATCCCTGATGTGAAAAATGGTATGGTACTACTCCTAAATACTCTTGTATCAATGCAATTTTTTATTTTTACTTTATTTCTCAATGCATTTGCCATGTGTAACTAATATCAGAGTTTAAACTAGTTTGCTTTTGCTTTGTTGAAAAGATTTTTCTTTTTGATGTGGTGTTTCAGAAGTGGTAGTGCTGGTTTCTGTTGCAATAATAGTTGGGTTATTCAGCTTGCAACATTATGGTACGGATCGAGTTGGTTGGCTCTTTGCTCCAATTGTCTTGCTTTGGCTTCTCCTAATTGGAGCTATTGGTATATACAACATATTGAATTACGATCGCAGTGTTCTAAGAGCATTTTCTCCGGTCTATATCTATCGGTATCTAAAAAGAGGACGGCGAGAAGATTGGACTTCCCTTGGTGGTATCATGCTCAGCATAACAGGTTAATAATTCAGTTTTCATTGTTGTTCAATGATGATATCCTCCTTATACATCATATTTCAGAATTGTTCATGTGAACTTAACACTGCTGTTTGATTCATTTCAGGAACCGAAGCTCTTTTTGCTGACCTGGCTCATTTTCCAGTCTCATCTGTACAAATTGCATTTACTGTTCTTGTATTTCCTTGCCTTCTCTTGGCGTACTCTGGACAGGCCGCCTATCTTCTGAATAACTTGGATCATACGCAAGATGCTTTCTATCGTTCTATTCCAGGTTCGTCATAGTATTAAAATTTCTATTTCTATGGACACGTGGTGTGAGAGAGGGCATTACCATCTGATTTGATAGTATGGCTGAAAAATAGTGCAGATTTTGATGAATGACTTCGTCTGTAAAAGTTACAAAATGTAATACTTTATGTCAAAAATGTAAAAAGAGCATGTGACATGTATTTGCACACCTATATACAATGTTAAAACCTGTATTCTTTGTTTATCAGGATAGTCATTGAAATCAATTATTCATGTGGGATCCAGAGACTGGGTTGTGGAGGCATTAAAATTAGTGTCATCAAGATCACAGCATAATTGACATTGTTGCTCATATGATGAGTAGTTTTCTTAAAAAGTAGAATTTGATATCGAATTTAGCAGTAAATTCATTTGTTTCACTGCCAAACCTTCCTTGTGCCTAAAGCATTGTCTTATTCTGATGTTTATGTGAATGCTGTGGAGATAAAACTATAACAAAATTCTATATTTCTTTCTTAGAATGATGCACATTTGCTTCTTCATTTCTTCATTTAGCACTTTAATGTTTGTTGTTGGTTACCTTTTTGCACCGCAGACAAAATGTACTGGCCGGTATTTGTTGTGGCAACAGGAGCGGCTGTTGTTGCAAGCCAGGCTACAATATCTGCAACCTCTTCAATTATTAAGCAAGCCCGTGCTCATGGCTGTTTTCCGCGAGTCAAAATCGTACATACTTCGAAGAAGTTCCTTGGCCAGATATATATTCCAGACATCAATTGGATCCTTATGGTTCTCTGCATCACTGTTACTGCTGGGTTTGAGAATCAAAGCCAAATTGGAAATGCATATGGTAAGTATTTCGTTGCCTAATGGCGCGCGTCATATTTTTCGCACATTTAAGATCTTGTAGTGAAGAGAGTAACAACATTTCTTGTTGTGATAGGTACTGCTGTTTTGTTTGTGATGCTGGTAACAACATTTCTCATGATATTAATCATGATATTAGTGTGGCACTGCCATTGGATCCTCGCCATCATTTTCGCTGGCGTATCACTTCTCGTGGAGCTTTCATACTGCTCTGCTGTGCTATTCAAAGTTGATCAAGGTAGTTGGATACCCTTTTTAATTGCTGGAGCATTTTTCATTGTCATGTATGTATGGCACTACGGTAAGCTGAAACGATACGAGTTTGAAATGCATAGTAAGGTCTCAATGGCATGGGTTCTTGGCCTCGGACCGAGTTTAGGACTGGTTCGAGTCCCCGGAGTTGGACTAGTATACACACAACTCTCAAGAGGAGTACCACATATCTTTTCACATTTCATAACTAACTTGCCAGCTATACATTCCGTTGTAATTTTCGTGTGCGTTAAGTATCTTCCTGTCTACACTGTCCCGGAAGAAGAACGGTTCCTTGTCAAGAGAATTGGCCCCAAGAGTCTCCACATGTTTCGCTGCGTGGCGCGATATGGCTACAAAGATCTCCACAGGAGAGATGATGATTTTGAGAACAAACTCTTCGAAAGTCTTTTCTTGTTTGTCAAGCTTGACTGCATGATGGAAGGATGCTCGGATTCAGAGAATTACAGTTCGTATGAGCAAACACCGGCCGAGTCCAATAACAATAACGAGAATACACATTCATCGAATATGGATTTGTCAGTTATGTCAGTAGATTCACTAGAATCTGATAGATCTGAATCACATGGGAATATTGCTTCACGGCCACCTGAGGTCGACGAACTCGAGTTCTTGAACAAATGCCGGGATGCCGGGGTGGTTCACATTCTTGGAAACACAGTTGTGAGGACGAGGGATTCAAGATTCTTCAAGAAAATAGCTATTAATTTTATATATGCATTCCTTAGGAAGATATGCAGGGAAAATAGTGTGCTTTTCAATATTCCTCATGAGAGTCTCTTAACTGTTGGTCAGATTTGCTATATATAGTGGCCCTTTACCTCCTGTTTTATGCAAATGTAGAATAAAATACTGGGAACACATCCCATGAGATTTTTGAATATATTATATGTTGATATATTCTTTTTTATTATAATATAAAAATTGATAGGAAATAAATGTTTCACTGGACAACATGAAGTTTTATATTAGATTGTATGGATGGAGCAGAACTTGCTACGAGGTTATGAGCAGAATATGTATTAGACTACATGGGGATAGTCATATTGCTAGGAGGCTTTGATATATGGTATAAAATTTAAATTACATTGAATGTGTATGAAATTTAAATTTTTTTAGTCGAAATTTTACATAATTTTGTTTGGCTTTTCAGGGTGGTAGGATCATACGCACAAGAAAAAATATACTCGAACGTCCCAACAAGCTAGCTAGGTCATCCCTCACACGAGCACACTGGTACGCCCCAACAAACTAGTCAGGCCATTCTTCACACGAGCCGGTTTTGGTAATGTAGCCTACATGCTTGAGTGGGATTATGATTGGATGCTGGTGTTTTCTATCGAGAGGTGGCTTCCGGAGTCACATACTTTTCATTTGTTTGGGAGAGATGACAATCACCCTATAGGATGTAACTTATCAGTTAGGACTTTGGACGGAAAGAGATTCTGTTAGTGGCTACATAAAAGGGTGGGAGATGTTCTATGATGGACGTAGCAGGGAGGATTTATGTATGCAATTGTTAGGAGTCGTAGCGAAGTCTGCTGGCAAATAGGATCAGAGTAAGTGGGTTGTCAACCTATTCTGGTTCCGGGTGATAGTAAGTCAAGATTTAGATGAGGATTCCATGTAGGAGCGACATATGCAGTACATTCGAGGGTATATCATGCAGATCATAGGAGGTATCTTTTTTTTCGGATGCGTCAAACTCCCGAGTCGACATAAGGTGGCTCCCACTTTTAGACTCCAGATGTCTTGGGATTCTACTGTTCTGCCTTTCTTTACCAGCAGATGTGTCGGGTGATACATAGCAAGTAGCGAAACTTGGGTGGCTACAGTGATTTGCTCCTTTTTTGGACGTATCATCGCATCATTCCATGTCGACCCCAAAGATTTGACGAGCAAAGGTTTTTATTGACACAGAGTCATTTAGTATTTTTTATTTATTTCGTTGTTCTCAAATCTATCGACTAAGAATGTGTAATTTATGAGAATTAATGGGGTTTGCAGGTGGTTGGAATACGAGCCAGTTAGGGTTCGTGAGGAGACTAGGATGAGGATTTGATTCTCAATAGTATTAGGGTGAACAATGTAAGTAATCCATATATTGTTGCCCTCAGGTGGCATATTTAGATCGGATTTGGATCTTCTAAATTTTGAAACTCACTTTAAAGTGCCAAGTATGATCTATCACTATTTATTTTATAGGTGGGACCAAGAGAAAACACGAAAGAGAAAATATTCAATGATGAGAGATTTAACTTTATCCTCTAAAGTGAAAATCTAAAATTTAGAGGATCCAAATTCATTTAGATCAATTATCAATCTCATAATGTTCTTTTTCAAAGTCCCACTTGACTGAGTGTCATCACCAATCTCGGAAGAACTTCCCTCACATAGATCAACCAGATAAACAAATAATTACAAAATATGAATTCTGAAGAAATAATTGTGCCAATTCCTGATTAATTTTACATCACCATCATCACATAGTCGATACCTATGCCAAACAAATAAAAATAACGCTATTAAACAGATTAGCAAAACAAAATTATCAATTAATTGATATCTATTTAAATAATACATTTTATAATAAAAAGTATTATCTGCTTCTATTGGATATTTGTAGTAAATTTTTTTCACACGCTTTCTGTGTGCTGACCAATAGCATGTAGAACAAGATTACTCAGTGTCACCATACAACTCACATCTGGTGGCATGTCAATAAATATAGGTCGAGGAGAACAAAATATAATAGATTCATTATAATCCAATAATATTTTTCTATCATCATGAATTGCTAATAGCGGCTTTCGAGCCATTTTACAAATAAAAAAGTAAGAGAAGAAGGTAAAAGAGGTAAAGAAGTGAATTTCTGTTAGTGCGAATGAATTCACCTCATACTCATTGTATATATCGTTGGGATTTGTGACAGTTTGCCTAATGTCTAGATGAACTAATTGGTGGAGCATGCAGTTCGCCTATATATTAGGCGAACTATAGAAAAAAAAACGAATACTAGTAATTAAAGCCATTTTAATTTCATCTAGAAAAAGTACAAAAAAAAAGATATGTTAAAATAACAATTTCATATGTGATTTTCCGTTTTAGGCACAATTTCATCTGTGATTTTAATTTCATCTTTAGGATATAAACTCCACATTATGCCATTAATAGTAATCAAATTTAGGCCAGTCCTGCAGTGTTTTTCATTTTGTCAGCTATGTATGTTGATCTAAAGGCAGAGAGATGCAGAACCAGAGTCATTGATCTTCTAATGAAATCAACCATGGAGATCGAATCTGGAGACTAATGAAGAGAGATGGAAGCAACAGACTTTGGGAGGCGCGAGGAGCATCGGACGGTGAGATGAGTTCAATGGTGTGGTCAATTATGCAAAACGACATTGGCAAAATGACTGAAAAGGATAAAAACAATGCGGATGAAGAAGAATCTGATGGCTTACGGTGACAACAGCTTCAACCTTCAGGTGGCAAGCAAGGGCGCATGCAGCGGCGGCTGAGGGTGGAGTTTGATTCAATCAATTCTGAATGCCCGACATGACGCAGAAGATGGTGTGATCAGTGACACATGAAAGCGTCGGAAATTGGCTTGGAATGCGTCTAGAAAAAACAAGGCAAATGGAGGCGGACAGGAAATTTCTGGCAGCGTGTGGCAGCTCGTCTGTCATAATAACGCGGTGAGGTTTGATTTGTGGAACTCGGGACATCGTGAAGAATCAGAATATGTTTTCAATGACGAAAAATATTGTCAAAAAGTGACCGAAAAAGGAGGGAAAAACAGTGTAGGAGAGAAAAAATGGTTATCGTAATGGAAAAAAAAGGAAAAGTATGAGGAGCCAATACCCTTATTGTACAATGCATACAACGAGGTTTAATTGAAATTAAATTAAATTAAATTATGGGTAATTAATTAATTTTGATTTATTTCTAATTTGAAATTTAAAACAAATTAGGATTACCGTCAGTTATAGAATCAAAACAACGACCTCCCTCTTTCAAGACGGCAATACCTCCATGCTCTCGATTTCTTCGTGAATCTCGCCGTTTCAACCCCACCACGATCACCTACTGCCGTCTGCGTCTGTTCCCACCGCCCTCTCGTCCGCACAGTCCACCGCGCAGCACTGCGTTCCGTTCGTTTGCAGGATATTTGCGCCGACGCAGCAACCCAGACCTCCAGCAAGGACAATGCGCAACCGGAGTGCCTTCTTCCCGATGTCGACGTCGCAAGACGAACGTGTTTCAAGTGTGTGTCCTCCTTCATGCACACCACCGAGCCGAAGTTTCTTAATCGAGTGCGATATGGTTGAACCGCTTGGTTGTGTTCCATCTGCCGTTGCAGAGAATTTATCAAATCAACATGAAAACTTATTCAGCAATGTCGTCGTCGACGGTGAGAAGTCAAACAAGGTGATCAACTTATGATAAAAAAAACATTGATAATGGGTGGTTATTTTTCAAATAATTTAGATTTTAAATCGCAATGTAAATGGGGTGTTTATTTTTATGATTAATGCAGTATCCAGATGTGATCGATGAGTTGTGATTCAACTAAATTTGTGATTGTTTTATATTGAATGGTATGATTATATGTTTGGAGAATTTGCATATATTAATTAATCATTTCATGCTTGTACGACTGTTTTTAAATGGTATGGTATCCTTATATGCAGGAAGCATATTTTAGGCTTATATGTGTATATGATTGTATGCTTCCTGCATATTATATGGCATGCTTATATGCTAACTATCCTATTATATTCTTATTTGTCATGTAGATGAGCTTATATGCTTATATGAATGATGAAATTGCATAAATTAATTAGTTGGTATGCTTATATGAATGCATTATAATGTATGGTATGCGTATATTCTTCATACATAATGGTCATTGCATGAATTAAAAAGCAACTATAGGGTGATGCAAGCGCTGAAATCAATGTCTAAATTAACGTGTATGGTAATTGTATTTACTGCATGGTAATCATGAAATGCTTATATGAATGTTTTATAATGACATGGTATCCTTATATGCTCCCTGCATATTTTGTATTTATATGCTCATATGCTTCCTGCATATTATGTGTATTTTGTATTTATATGCTCATATGCTTCCTGCATATTATGTGATATGCCTACATGCTTCCTGTATATGATTTTCTTATTTTTCATGCTGACGGGTTTATATGCTTATATGTGTGCTGAATTTGCATAAATTCACTAATGATATGCTTATATAAGTGGTTTATAATGAATGGTGTGCTTATGTTCTCCTTGCATGTGTAGATAAGAATTTATGTATATAATTATACATGATGGTCATTGAATGAAAAAAGAAGCAACTAAAGGGTGATGCAGGCGCTTAAATAATAGCTAAAATGGAATAAATAATTCTATTACCCATCATTGTCATTTTCATGCAGTTGTTGTTAAGCTAAAATGGGTAGGATGATTAACATGATTTCTAGCTGCTGTTGCGTTTTTGGTGCTTATTTTTGAGGTTTTATTTACATGATATTTAATAAGGATTTTTTTTCTTTTGATTATTGTGTTTCTTTCAGAATTGTAGGCCATGCAACTGTCAGATGTTACAAAGGTTGGAAGTGAAGAGATGGAGCTTGGTGACGAGGTTTTGGACTCTAGTTTAATTTTGTGTAGTCATAATTCGCATGTTTGATTTGATCATTAATGGTAATTATTTTTTTATAATTAATCTAAAATGTAGTTACCGGATCATGGTTGCCTTCAAGAAGACGAGATACCAAGAGTTGGAATGCGCTTTGCGCAGTTACAGATGGCTCATGACTTTTATGTTACCTACACAAAGAAAGTAGGATTTGCAACTAAGATAAGGACGACAACATATGACAATATCACAAAGATGCCCGTTAACCAAGCTATCCACTGTAATCGCGATGGGTTCCATGGATCTCGTGTCAAAGCACCAACGCGGAAGAACACGATTTCAGCTGCTGGGTGCAAGGCAAGGATATATGTGAAGTTTGATAAGGACATGCAAGAGTGAGTTTTGTTCAAGGTTGAGTTGAGGCACTCGCACCCATGTTCAGCGAGAAAGGCAGTGCACTACCATGAGTATAGGCAGCTGACCATGCATGCGAAGTGCGTGATCGAGGATAATGATGAGGCTGGGGGTCCGTCTAACCTGGGATTCTCAGAAAAGGATTTAAGAAACTATATAACAGCAAGGCTCCGAACTAGCAATGTAAATGCGGATGTCAGGGAGATGATGAACTACTTCATGAGAATGAAGGACATCAATCCGAAATTTTTTTACACGGTGAAGTTGGACGAGAAGTGTAAATTTAGGAGTGTAGTATGGGTGGATGTAAGGTGTAAGGCGTCGTATGAATACTACGGAGACGTCGTGTCAGTTGATAGCACCTACAGTACAAACAGGTATGAAGTAGTTAAGTTGGTGTTTTGTCCTTTATTTTTTAAATTCTATCCGATTGTGATTGGGATTTTTTATGTCTAGTTGTTTTTTCTGATAGGCATGGATTACCGTTTATGTCGTTCGTCAGGGTCAACCACCATGGTAAGTCGACCCTCCTCGATTGTGCTTTGCTGGCGAATGAGGAAATCCCAAGTTATGAGTGGATTTTCAGCCAATGGGTGAAGTGCATGGGAACTGCTCCACATCATATCATAACCAATCAATGTCGATCCATTTTCCGTGTGATCAGAAATGCATTACCCGACACACGCCACCGGTGGTGCATCTGGCATATTACGAAGAAGTTACCGCACAAGCTTAGGGGTTACCGCCGGTACAGAGATTTGTATGATGACCTCAATGACATTGTGTGGAACTCTCAGACTGAGGAGTCATTTGAGGATAACTGGTCTGAATTTATAGATGAGTACAACTTACATAACAATATATGGCTGTCAGGTCTGTTAGTGTACGATTACTTTACGCGCTTTAACTGACAATTATTTTGGTATCTGGATTTTTCTTATTTGTAGTAATAAATTTGGTGTAAGGTTTCTTTGCTAAAATTGGGTTTCTTTATTTTCTGTAGACCTGTATGATGACCGACGCATGTAGGTCCCCATATACTTCAAGGGTGAATTTTGGGCTGCCATGAGAAGTAGGCAAATTAAAGGAGTGAGATCATGCACATATTCTATGATGGATTCTTACACAGTAGGAGTAGCTTAGTTCAATTTGTTCACGAATATAACAATGTGCTTGGAATCAAGGAGCAGAGGAAATTGGAGGATGATGCTGCAGACTTGAGGGGGGTTATCCCTTGTGCAATGAGCTCGCCTATGGAGAGACAATTTCAGCAAGAGTACACTACCAGCATATTTAGGGATGTTCAAACTGAGTTCGTGAAGAAGGCTGATTGCAGAGTCTCTGTAGTTGCTGAAGAGGGACCATCGGTGTGCATGAAGGTGGAAGAGGAAAAATTAGTCAACGATACTATTCTCTGCGTTCCATACGATGTCCACTTTGACCGTTCAACACAGGAGGTTCGTTATGAGTGTAATCTTTTCGAGAGTTCAGGTGTGTTGTGCTGTCACTGTCTTGCAATTTTCCATTCGTATAAAGTGTACAAAGTACCTACCTGTTATGTTCTCCCTTGATGGAGCAAGAAAATAAAGCGCAAGCATACGTATGTCAAGAGTAGCCACAATGTCAGTCGGTCGGATGAGAGTCATGTTGCATTCAGGAGACTGTGTGCACACTTCTACAATGTTGCTCAAGAGTTCGTCGGTGATCACGACAAAACAGTATTGCTGCATGCTGCTCTGGAAGAAACAAGGGTCAAGTTGGTTGCGCACCGTGCCAAGAAGAGGTTTGAGAGCGTGGCGGAGACCCACACCAGCATTGGCTCACAGAGTTCAAACGTTGTCAGTGTCATCGATATCCAAGGCCCATAACAGGTCACCACAAAGGGCCGGCCAAAGAGTAAGAGGCTTGGCGCTGCCCTGGAGAAGTCCTTCAAGAATTCTGCTCGGAGGAAAAACAAGAATGCATCCCCGGTACATGTTTGGATTAATCTCGACCTTCCATGTTTATTTGGTATAGTACTATGTAAGAAGATAACTGTTGGCTTTTTTTGTTGTGTTTAGCAGGTTGTTCGTCCGGACGCATCTCAAGATGTAAACCTTGGTGCTGTTGTTGGCCGGAATGTTCCCGAACAAGTTGGTGGTTTCAGGTCTTTGTTAAGCTCCATCAACAAAAGTTAGAATAAGTTGAACAAGGTTGTGCTTGTGTTTATTTTTCATTTCCGTGTTTATAGGGTTCAGATTGGTTTCAATTTATACGATTCAGATTAGTTTTAAGGTTTGTAGGCAGCTGTTGCAAAAGTCCATACGTGATTAATTTCCAGAACCCATTTTTCTTTGGTGAGAATGAACCACTTTACTTTATTAATTTCGTTTACACTGAATGCATAATGATTATAGATGATGGTTATTCTGTAATTTACAAGTTAGGTTAATAAATTTGTACTCGATTGCTCTACGCTATACTATATAGTTTTTTGGTGCATAGCTGTTCGTTCTAGATAGTGACTACAGAGTTTTTTGTTTTTCAAATACTTTGGATGTTCAATTCTATATGTGATCGGATGTTCACTTTCACTTTGAACATGGATGGTTATCCTTGGGTGCTTGTATGTGCAACAATTGGTGGTTATGTTTTAGTTAACTATCACGGTTTCACAAGGTTATTTTACACGGTCATGTGGTATGTAGCTGGTCGTTTTAAAGGGTAATTATGTTGTTATTTTTACCAAGTTATACTGGATGCTCGTTATTGTATCCATTGGGATGTTTAGTTTCTCAGTATTTGTGGATGATTATTTATCGCCTATTTCAACATATACTATCTGTAGCATGCATTCCAAAGAAATCACTGCATTTTGTCTCAACACTAGTGATTTCCTATGTCATAACTTAACATATTCAAGTCAAATCTGAAATACGCAAGAGACATACATGTGATAACACATAACAAAATAGATGTTTGGTTCAATATGCGCAAAGATGGTTACTTTACTAAACAAGATGGATAAATCCAGGAATCTAAGCTGAAAATAAAATAAATCCTTTTAATGTAACATAAAAAATAAATCCTTTTAATGTAACCAAAAAATTTCTCCTGGAAACAAGTCCTTTTAATGTAACATAAATAAATCCCCAGGAATCTAATCAGAAAGTAAAACAAGTATAATATGATAATTAAATTCACTGTAGCTAAACCCAAGTACGCTACTTCTTTATCCCTTTGATCATTGCCCCCTTTGGTAATCCTTCCGCACATTCAATCAATGACCTCGTGCTAGGTGCAGTGAATGGTGATCTAACTTCCCTTTTCTTGTTCCATGATTAATTGCGTCGAACAGGTTTAACATTGTCCTTCAATAATGAAAGAACCTAGTGAACCAATGTATTGTCTGACCCACACACAATGTCTAGCATCAACTCCATCCTGTATGATCTGAGTGAATCATGTAAATAGATTTACCAGGCGAGTTAGTAGTAAGAACTGTTACAGTGATATTTGTTCAAATTGACGCGTGATATATGCCCAAAAGTTTATTGTAGTCACCTCGTCCCATTCATCAAGAGCACGGTCTTCGGTCCAACTTTCTATGAACTTAATAACACAGATGCCACAGTCAAAGCTACAGGCAAATAACATACTTTTGCAATCAGGATGACAAGAATTTTTAATATGGTATGCCCTATGATGGAAAGAAAACTAAAAAGCCTCAAAGTTGAGTTGTAATTTCATTTCACTTGTTCGGTTGCTTTGGAACCCTGGCGTAAGAACGAGATGGGCCGTATGTAGTCCGGACGAATGCAGGAATTGCAATTCTCGCCATGTCCTCAAACACTCTCCCCTGGAAATCATGGAACGAAATCTTCGAACAACATGCTATTGAATTAGATAATATAGCTGTATATTGTATAAAAAGAGTATAGTAGCTTACCACATATGCATCGAGTTTATCCCGTTCATCATCTTGTGGTGCAGAATGCAAGCTGTCGATTATCACTAGGCATTTCGCATTCACCTCAAATGCATATACCCACTAATGGCCCCTCCAACAATTAGGAATTAACCATTGCAGCAAACAGTACATAGGAATGAGTATGTCTCTTAAAAAAAAAACTAGTCAACTCCCTCGACCATGCAAGAACCGGAACATCTTCAAATCAGATGACAGTCACGACATAATTCTTAAAAAAAAAATCATCCGGATGACACAGGAAGCCTAAAGCAACTATTTACTAGGCCTAGGAGACCCACCCAACCCATTTCCAATAGCAAAGTATAGTACATTCAATCAACATAATAACATGGCAAATCTGAAGAGCAAAATATGCAAATAAAAACAACCATATCAATAGTGGGTAACAGTGACCATCCGTTCCAACATTTTACACGTCGTATAATATATCGGAAGTTCAAAGTATTTAAAAAAGATTACAACTCACCCATTTTCTCTTTGCAGCTTCGAGTTTGTCAAAGAACCTAGTATCCTCACTAAAGCTTCGACCAAGACCCGCATAAATTGGTCTTGCACCATCAATAAATGATGCCAGATTATCATTCTGTGTGACTGATTCCTGCAAACCCACACATAGTAAGAATCCTTACAAAATCTGACACATATTGAATCAGTATAGTGTAATTACCAATATGCCTGGACACACGCAATAGAAATCTCGCTTGAATCTAGATGATTTGGTATCGTTGAAGGAGTAGCACATCCATTGAATGACCTACATAATTTATTCAACAAGTGTAAACTAAACACCAATAGAAAGATAGGGAATTAAAATGCATGATTAAGTTCATATACTTACGTAGCTGTTGACCCAACTGCGGGCTTTCAAGGTCTATAAGTCCTTCCTTTGTAATACCATATGTTCCCAGCCTTCATAGGATGCCAAATGTTGCTCTTTGTTCAAGGACGAGTTAAGTATCCATGCTCTGATTTGTTTCTCCTTAGTCTCCCCCTTCTTTATATTTCTTAGACTTGGATGAATTGAATGTATCGGGGACGGGGTTGGAGTCTTTTCAAGCTGAGTTAAACCGAGTGAAAAGCTAGGTCTTCCTGGACTCAGTGTATGGTAGCATGATTTGTTTGGCATCACCGTTTGCAGGGGCTGCATGCTTATGGCCTTTGTTTGCCACCTCTGTTCAACATTATTCAGCACTTGCTCAAATTTAGGACACTGTACGATCGAGATGTCAAATTCGCTGCAAACGAATGCAATATGACGTTAGCTAAAATGACAAGTTATGCTTACCACGACGGCTAATCACAAGACGGGGTAAGAAAAATAAAGAAGAGAAAGATATAGCAAGGTAAGCCACAAACAACTTACCTGTCAAAATCATACTCGGTGAGCTGGACATGTGCCGCAGACGGCGTATGTGGAGATGCATCCTTGTGATCAAGGTTTTCTTCTTGAGCACCTTTATGATCGTCCTTGACCATGGGCTCTGCTTGATTTACATCCTGTGGTGGAGACTGTTGTTGGAATAATCGTTGCCTTCTAGCAAGCAGCACATTGTCTTCATCATCAGAGTCCGAGACTACCAAAGGTGCCCCCTTGCTTCTTGGGACACTTTCTCCTCGAATTGCTTTTTTTGTGCCGCTTCTAGATCGGCTTCTGCGGATAGGCAACTTTCTCCTCGTACCAGGCTTACATTCATGTGGTGTATATTCATAGATATCGTCATTTGCATGATAAATACTCAAACTAGTCGTCATAGATATCGTCATTTGCATGATAAAATTAACATCCATGATAATAACACAAGTAATTTTAATTAACCAAGCTCACCTTTTGCGTATCGATATCTCTATGCTGAGATTTGGTCCTGCTCCTGGTAGATGGTGCCTGTTCGGAGTCCTTGCGCGGCCGTTTTCTTCTACCGTCAACCTTGCCACACTGCTGGAATTACCCAAGAATTTACAATTACATGCCCATCACAGCCGTTTTCTTCTACCGTTTTCTCCAACCTAGCATTCACAGTCATTGAAATCAATTCTCCCAATTTTCCTGTTTAAACATCATCTATCAAAACCAACCATCCGATTACATACTGAAGTAACCATCCAATTAAATAAGCCCAAGATCTATGATAAAGACCAACCATCCAATCACATACTGAAGTAACGATCCAATTAAATAAGCGCATGATCTATCATAAAGACTAACCATCCAATACCCTACTAGAGCGACCATCCAAATGGCTCACGAAAATTATTAATGTCGTAAGTGGAGTAACACAGCCGTCAATTACAACCACAACAATCATTAATGTAAATTATTTTCACACAATGCATCAACTTGGTAGCCCCAAAAAGCAATTTTTTCATCCAGAAAAAGCCACCCGAATAAATAAATCATAAATTAGCTATTCAGTTCAGATCATAACCCGATTTGAGCATCTTAAATGCATTTGTTTACTTAACAAACACAAACCAAATAAAAACTGAAAGAAAAATAAAACACATCAAATGTATTCAAAGAAGCCTTCAACATAATAATATGAACCTAGCAGTCACGGTCATTGAAATCAATTCTCCCAATTTTCTTGTATAAACATCATCTATCAAAACCAACCATCCGATTACATACTGAAGTAACCATCCAATTAAATAAGTGCAAGATCAATGATAAAGACCAACCATCCAATCACATAAGTAACGATCCAATTAAATAAGTGCATGATCTATCATAATGAAAGCAAATCACTTCATCCGCATCCTTATATCTTTACTGAGATGTAGTCTTGCCCTGGATAGATGGCGCTTGGTCAGAGTCCTTGCGGGGCCTTTTACACCTTGCTTTTTCGTTTACTGCTTTACTATTAGATGCTTTCTTCTGTTTTTTCCTCTTCCTTGCATTATCGACGATGCAACCCTGTGTGTTCAATACGGGACAACAAACTTAGCAAAAAATCAACGTGAACCTCCGACGGCATTTGTATTCAATTTGATTATAAAAATGAAATTATTAGAGATTGGACCTGTGAGATAACATGGTCGGCCTTCTTATCAAGTTCATTAGCGATCCATTCATCAATCCAAGGCTCGGGTGCTTGACATGCATGTAACGGACCATGCTTTAAGCGCTGAAAGTACAGAACCTATACACAAGTATTTTAAATATTAGGATTTACACTTTAAGACGTACATGTTTTTGAAAATTAGGAAATTTATTTGTGATACCAGCAACACGAATATGCACCCGCCGCATATTTCTCGGTTCTCGTCTTGGAATTTCCTTATTGCATCTCGTAACCACTTTAATATCTGATACGGCCAGTGGAATCTTCTTGGGTTCGAGACATCCAAAATCGGAGGGAGGTGCCACGGGAAAACAGTCTGCTGGCTTGTGGGGCTAAGAAACATCTTCAAAACCACCAGGATAAAGTATCGTCTAAAGGTCATCCTCTGTTGCTCGGTCTCCATTGGACAGGCAAAGACAAAGTCCCGCAGTTGTGTTGTAGTTTTTTTCTGGAACTTTCTCTTAATTGCCAAATGCGATGCATTTTTGTTCTACAGTTCCGGGATTGGTCCCCTACATTACGAAACATTGTACAACAATCAGTCAGTGTCAACAAAGGAAAAACAAAAACCACGCACATGAATTATTACATTTTACATAACTTCGACTAACCTCGAGAAGGTATGCCGAATACACTGCCGATCAGTTCGGCGGTAACGCGAATGTCCCCTGCGTCGACCCTGAGAGTGTTTAAGTCCACATCATAAGCCCTAACTAGTTGGAGCATGATGCTCTGCTTTACATGCCATAGTGGTACCCGCCGCAGGAAATCAAATCCAATAGCCTCAATCTCAGCCAACTTAGCATGCTCATTATGTAGTTCCAAGTGGGTAAACAAGTTGTTAATGTAGCAAGGTGAGCATCGCGTCTCGACTAATTTCTGTTGAGCAAAAATTAGGATCAGAATGACGTCACAAAATATAACTAAACATGTTCTTTTAATCATGTAAACAATGGGATACCTTTTTACCCATCTGATTTTGTGTTCGGCTGGTGTGAAAATTGGTTGTTGGAGCACCGTGAAAATTTACTCAAGCAGTAGCCCCCCTGAATTCTAAGTTTCTAACTCTAACAAAAGCAGTAGGAAACCTACAGCCAAATAATATTATTAATAGCATAATCTTACCTTTCAATCAATGTAACTTTAATTATTGGAGCTAGATTACCTCAGAAGATAATACTAATGTATCGAAACTGAAAAGAAATTATTGGCATTGAACATTCTAGCTTATTTCTAATCTCTGATATGCTTCGAAAGATTTATCAAGATCAATCCTCCAAATGTCCCTATAGTAACCATCTTTACTTAAGATAAAAAACTTATTCATGCAAACATAGCATCACTATGAAAACCAACTATCCAACCACATACTGAAGTAACGATCCAAATAAATAAGCGCAAGATCTATCAGAAAGACTAACCATCCAATACCCTACTAAAGCGACCACCCAAATGGCTTACGAAAATTATTAATAAACCAAGAGGAGAAGCACAGCCGTCAATTACAACCACACCAATCATCAATGTAAACTATTTTAACACAATGCATCAACTTGGCAACTCCAAAAAGTAATTTTTTCATCCAGAAAAAGCCATGCGAATAAATAAATCATAAATTAACTATCCAGTTCAGATATAATCCAATTTGAGCATCATGAATGAAAATGTTTACTTAAAAACACAAACCAAATAAAAACTGAAAGAAAAATAA
The DNA here is from genome assembly GCF_000816755.2 of Arachis ipaensis. Taxonomy (NCBI): domain Eukaryota; kingdom Viridiplantae; phylum Streptophyta; class Magnoliopsida; order Fabales; family Fabaceae; genus Arachis; species Arachis ipaensis. The sequence goes on from NC_029788.2 coordinate 21,791,811, forward strand.
AACACAGCAAATGTATTCAAAGAAGCCTTCAACATAATAACATGAAAATAACATTCACGGTCATTGAAATCAATTCTCCCAATTTTCTTGTATTAACATCATCTATCAAAACCAACCATTTGATTATATACTGAAGTAACCATCCAATTAAATAAGCCCAAGATCTATGATAAAGACCAACCATCAAATCACATAATAAAGCATAATGTTTAGAAAGGATAAAATGCCAAAAGACACAATTAAGGTTACGTTTCTCTTCTGAGCACGAGATTCATTGATGGCCCTAAGATGTTTTCTAATAGCTTGGAAAAAAGATGAAAGATACAAGAGTTAACCTGAATCTAAAAAGACTTCAAATGAAAGAATGAATACAAAAAATAGAAAATGGACATTGTGCTGTAAATTCAGAGAAACCAAAATAAATAGAGTGAAAATGAATATCTAATGAACACTAGAGGAAATGGATTCACCTCCTTGCAATTAAGGACAACTGTCTTGTTAAAACTTTGAACCTGGGATAGTGAGATTTCTCTAGCTTCCTGAGGCACACACAAAAAATAGTGAAAAATAATAAATAAAAACATAATCAAATTTGGTATGAACAAAACAGCAGAACATAATTATGCACCTCAAGCCCCTCAACCGTTTCTTTATATCCAGATAGCAGATATCCCCTTGTTAGAGTCTCTTCAGGGCAATTTGGCGTCTGGGGGTGAAAATCTGGTGGTCCAAGCCTGAGAAGAAAATTATTTAATTTTAATTACACAACAATAATAAAAGCTTTCAGGTAATGCTTTGGGTAAATAAACAAAAGCAATATAGAAAGAATTGGAAAATGTTGTACATGCAAAATTGAAACTAAGAAAAACTTGCAAAACTAACCATCCAATACCCTACTAAAGCGACCATCCAAATGGCTTATGAAAATTATTAATGTACTAAGTGGAGCAACACAGCTGTCAATTACAACCACACCAATCATCAATGTAAACTATCTTCACATAATGCATCAACTTGGCAGTCCCAGAAAGTAATTTTTTCATCTAGAAAAAGTGATAAACCACTCTTTTTTGGTTTATCTTGTGCTCATTTGAGTGGTTTTTATCAAGTCCTTACCCACTTATTCATATGATTTGCATGATTTTATAATTCCTTCCTAGTGTTATTTTATGGTTGAAATCTTGCTTCCTAGAGTCTTTAATTTGTGTATTTTAATTCCCCTTTATACCATTCGATGTTGTGATATGTGTGTTCAGTGTTTCAGGCATTATAGGACAGGAATGGCTTAGAGGATGGAGAGGAAGCTTGCAAAAATAGAAGGAGCAAAAGAAATAAAGGAGACAACCAGCGAGCATCGACGCGCACGCAGGGCTTACGCGTGCGCGCAATCTGGAGATTTTACAGTGACGCGCGTGCGTACCTGACGCGTACGCGTGGAATGAAGTTTTGCAAGATGACGCGCGCGTGCTCGACGCGTACGCGTGAAACACGAAGATGACTAGTGACGCGTGCGCGTGACTAACGCGTACGCGTGAAATGCGTAATCTGCAGAAATAACAGAAAACGCTGGGGGCGATTTCGGGCCGAGTTTTGACCCAGTTTTTGGACCAGAACACGCGTACGCGTGAAATGCGTAATCTGCAGAAATAACAGAAAACGCTGGGGGCGATTTCGGGCCGAGTTTTGACCCAGTTTTTGGACCAGAAACACAGACTAGAGCTACGGAATAAGCAGAGACTCAAAACAGATTCTCATTAGCGTAGTTTTAGTTTTTAGATCTGAATCTAGAGAGAAATTTGCTCTTCCTCCAGGTTTTCTTTTACATTCTCATATTCTTAGTTTTATGCTTTTGCTTTGGATATTGAAGAGTCATCATCTCCGTTGAAGATACTACTCTAGTTTGTTTTCTTACTCCTTTATTATTCCATATTCTTAATTCTTGTTTAGAGTTACAATTGGATTACTTTTATAATTTATTAATGCAAAGGATTACTTTTACTTTTAATTAAATTGTAGTTATTGTCTATCATGTCTTCCTTTTATTCCCTATTTAATTCTATGCAATTAATTTTCATGTCAATGGAGTAGATTCCCAACTTGACATGGGTGTTGATTAAGAGGAGACACTTGAGTTGGAATGCTTAAGTGATTAGTTAAATTGGAAGTTGTTGTCTAATTCTCTATTTACTAACGCTAGACCTTCCCAAGGGAGAGGACTAGGATTTTCGAATAAGAGTTAGCTTAATCACTTGACTTTCCTTTATTTAGTAAGGGTTAACTAAGTGAAAATAACAACCTCTTTATACTACACTTGAGAGAATTCCAACAATGATAGAACTTCCAATTAATCATTCCCCCAGTCAAGGCTTTTTAATTAGAATATATAATTCTCTTTTAATTTAAAATTATTTATTTTCTATCATTCAACTCTCAAATCTCTCGGAAAACTCCTGATTAATAAGATAGCACCCTTTTTTGTCAACTCGTTGGGAGACGACCTGGGATTCATACTCCCAGTACTTTTATTCTAAATTTGTGACAACCTTTCTAAATTGATGAGCGGATTTTAGCTAGATAAGAACTGTACTCACAACGCTATTTCTATATTGAATTCTTAATTGGCTGACTTACGTTACGCATCAATTTTTGGCGCCGTTGCCGGGGAGTTGTAATTGTGTGCTAAATTATTAATTAGTGTACATATTTTTAATTTTTGCATATTTTATTTTATTTTATTACCATGAACTGTATGTTTCTTTCATTGAATGACGTGTTCACTGCCTGATCTAAGCTTAGCCGCATTTGATACTGAAATTGAAAGAACTCTTTCACGTATTAGGCGAGCTCGGCGTAGGCTAGCCTCTGAGGGTGGTGAAGTGATTGTTATCGATTCACCAGTCTCATCTGAGGGCGAATCTGAACCGCCATCTGAGGAAGAAACAAGCTCCTCTACTACTGATTCAGTTGATTCACGTGCAGATAGTATGGCAGCACCTAGGAGGATTACTCTCCAGGAAGACGGAGCCCCAGACTTTACTCTGCAACCGTATCAAGTGCGTCACCCAAATCTGGCTGCATATTTTGAACTGAAGACCGCACTAATCAACTTGATGCCCAAGTTTTAGGGATTACCTGCTCAGGAGCCTATCAAGCACCTAAGGGATTTCCAGATAGCCTGTTCTACTGTTAGGCGTCATGGTGCAGATGAAACTTCTATTTTGCTAACTGCCTTCCCGTTTTCTCTTGAGGAAAAGGCGAGGGAGTGGTACTACACTCAACCTGAAGCGACCGTTACTAACTGGGATACGCTCAGGAGAGAATTCCTGGAAAAATAATTTCCAGTTGAAGTTACAGATAGACTGAGGAAAGAGATCTCTTGCATTATTCAAGGTGAATCAGAGACTCTTTATGAGTACTGGGAGCGCTTCAAGAATCTTCTAGACGCATGCCCCCATCACATGATTGACAAGTTAGTGTTGATCAGCTACTTCACTTAAGGCGTGAAGCCTCGGGATAAGACTATATTAGATGGTGCAAGTAATGGTTCCCTGAAAAAGTACAAGACCGCAGATGAAGCGTGGCAACTGATCAGTGACCTAGCTGAGTCCACTCGGAATCACAGGCACAGGAACAGTCACTCAAAGGCTATTGTCGAGGTTTCTTCTTGCATTGAGACTTCTGCTTTTACACAGAGTATATGTGAGATGACTAACCTACTGAAGCAAATACAGCTAAATCAACAACAACCTCAGCCTCCCTCACCACAACAAAGTCAACAGTTAGTCCCTCAGAGAGTATGCGGAATATGTGCTGATTATAGTCATTACACTGATGAGTGTCCGCAGCTCCAACAAGAGGACAACACCGTAGCAGCCACTCATAATTTCTATGACCGCCCAAATCAAGGGTACAATAAGCAAGGCGGCAATTACAACCAAGGTGGCAACTACAACCAAGGTTGGCAAAACAACTCCAACCAGGGATGGAGGGATAATTCCAACCAAGGTTGGAGGGACAACTACAACAGAGGAGGCAGAGACAACAATAGAAATCAGAGGTGGAATAACAACAACAGACAGCAGAACCAAAACCAGCCATACAGAGCACCTCACTTAAGGCAGTCCCAAGCACCTCAGAACAACCAACAGCAGGCCCCTCATATCACTTACCCTTCTTCTTCTTCTCATGATGAAATGCTTCAGTCTATTGAGCAAAGACAAAAGGCCATAGAGAACACACTTAGCTCCACCTTAAACGGCCTGACCTCAGCTATACAAGCTCTTGCCTCACAGATTGGATCAATGAATAGTTCCAATAATCAACCTTCAAGCTCCAATGGAATTCCTTCTCAACCCTTACCCAACCCCAAGGGTAGTGTCAATGCCATCACCTTGAGGTCCGGAACCACACTACAAGAGAGGAATCAGGAGGAGCCAAGCCCACAAGAACACGCCCCAGTTGAAGACATAGTTGAAGTGGAAGATGCTGAAGAGGAAGAGGAAGTACAGGACATGGTAGAAGAAGAAGCACAGCCAAGGAATGGAGCACCAAAGGATGCAGAAGCTGTAAATGGCGCCATTCCTGTTCCATTTCCACACCTTGCATGGAAGTCCAGAAAGCATATGGAACTTGATCCCAAAATGGTAGAAATTTTCAAAAAGGTTGAGGTAACTGTTCCCCTTTTTGATGTTATTCAACAAGTACCTAAATATGCAAAGTTTCTAAAAGATTTATGCATACACAAAGATAAAATTAATGAATTAGAAACTATTCCTTTAGGTAGTTCTATATCTGCTTTAATGGGAGGTATACCTGAAAAATGTAGTGATCCAGGTCCATGCATAGTTAACTGTACCATTGAGGGTGTAATATTTTCTGACTGCATGTGTGATTTAGGAGCGTGCGTGAGTATTATGTCATTGTCTATATATGATGCTTTGAGGCTCCCTCCCTTAAAAAGGTCGGCAGCTCGTTTTGTTTTAGCAGATAAAAGCATCATCACAGTGGTTGAAATTGCTGAAGACGTACTGGTAAGCATTAAGGGGCTCACATTTTTCATTGACTTCTATATTTTGGAAATGCCCCCTAATGACTCAGGAAGACCATCATCAATCCTGCTTGGAAGGCCATTCCTGAAGACTTCGAAGTTCAAGCTGGATGCCTTCTCAGGAACTTACTCCTTTGAGATAGATGGCAGAGCAGTGAGTTTCAGTTTAAATGAAGCTATGAAGCACCCTCCGAAAGATCATTCTATCTTTCAGTGCGACATTATTGATGAAACTGTAGCTGTAGTTCACCAAGAAGAAGTAGAAGAGAGGCACATGGAGCAAGGCCCAAGTGTGGGGACACCCTTTGAGCACAATGAGGACACTTTGCCATTATCACTAACTCCAGATGATCCAGAGCCCAGCCATGAGCATACATTGGAATTAAAGCCCCTTCCACCCCACCTCAAGTATGCTTACCTTGAGGATAATTAGAAGCTCCCAGTTATCATTGCAAGGGAACTCACTTCCCAACAAGAGGAGCAGCTGCTCAGTGTGCTGAGAAGACACAAGAAAGCAATTGGGTGGAGCTTGGTGGATATAGTAGGCATCAGCCTTCAAGTTTGTGAGCACAGAATATTCTTAGAAGAGGGAGCAAGACCTGTCTGTCAACCCCAAAGAAGATTGAATCCCACCATCTTAGAAGTTGTCAAGAAAGAAGTGACCAGGCTACTTGAAGCAGACATCATCTACCCCATCTCAGACAGTGAATGGGTCAGCCCAGTACAAGTAGTGCCCAAGAAGTCTAGAGTCACAATAGTAAAGAATGAGCATGGAGAGCTCCTGACAACTAGAGTGCAGAATTCATGGAGAGTTTGCATTGATTACAGGCGTCTCAACCAAGCTACTCGTAAGGATCATTACCCCTTACCATTTATTGATCAGATGCTTGATCGCCTGTCAGGTAAATCCCATTACTGCTTTTTAGCTGGTTATACAGGCTATTTTCAAATTCATATAGCTCCTGAAGATCAGGAAAAGACTACTTTTACATGTCCCTTTGGAACGTATGCATATAAGAGGATGCCTTTTGGCTTATGTAATGCACCGGCTACTTTCCAAAGATGCATGATGAGTATCTTTTCAGATCTTATTGAGAGCTGTATGGAAGTTTTTATGGATGATTTTAGCGTATATGGTGATTCGTTTAGCCTTTGCTTGGATAGTTTAGCTAGAGTATTAGACAGATGTGTTAGTTCAAACCTTGTTTTAAATTTTGAAAAATGTCATTTTATGGTGAAACAAGGTATTGTACTAGGACATGTTGTCTCTAATACTGGTATTTCTGTAGATCCAGCAAAAGTAGATGTCATTTCTAGCTTGCCTTACCCCTCCTCCGTGAGGGAAGTCCGTTCGTTCCTTGGCCATGTAGGTTTCTACAGGAGATTTATTAAGGACTTCAGTAAGGTAGCATTGCCTTTATCCAGACTGTTGCAGAAAGATGTTGAGTTTGAGTTTAGTGAGGATTGCATGCAAGCATTTGATAAGCTGAAAATCGCCTTGACTCAAGCTCCAATTGTGAGAGGACCAGACTGGAGCCAGCCTTTCGAGATTATGTGTGATGCTTCCAACCATGCAGTAGGAGCGGCGCTAGCTCAGTGCAAAGGTAAGGATCCTTTCGTCATTGCTTATGCTTCTAAGACCTTAGACGCTGCTCAGTCTAATTACACTACCACTAAAAAAGAGCTTCTAGCTATTGTTTTTGCTCTAGATAAATTCCGAGCCTATTTACTTGGTACTAAGGTGGTAGTGTACTCGAACCATGCAGTTCTAAAATATTTATTAGCTAAAAAAGAGTCCAAACCAAGGTTGATACGTTGGATACTGTTGCTGCAAGAATTTGATTTAGAAATTAAGGATAGGAGTAGTAACCAGAATTTAGTGGCAGAACACTTGAGTCACCTTGAACACATTAAGACTAACCTACTCCCATCAATGATGCTTTTCCATTTGATAGCTTGCACGCAGTATCTGAAGTAGTTCCTTGGTATGTACCTGTAGCTAATTATCTAGTTAGCCATACTTTCCCTCCTAATTTTACTAAGCATCAAAGAGACAAGCTGAAAAGTGAGTCCAAATATTATATATGGGATGATCCATATTTATGGAGGTATGGTGCTGACCAGGTAATTAGAAGGTGTGTGCCTCAATCAAAATTCCACTCCATTTTAGAGGCCTGCCACTCTTCTAAGAGTGAAGGACATTTTGGCTCTCAAAGAACAGCTAGAAAAATCTTAGACTGTGGATTCTGGTGGCCCACTCTTTTTAAGGATGCTGCTACCTTTTGCAAATTCTGTCCCCCATGCCAAAGGTTTGGGAATATATCCAAGAGGGATGAGATGCCCCAACAGATTATGCTTTTCTGTTAAATTTTTTATGTTTGGGGTATTGACTTCATGGGTCCATTTCCAAACTCTAGTGGTTACCTTTATATACTGTTAGCTATAGATTATGTTTCTAAATGGGTGGAAGTAGTTCCTACCCGCACTTATGATGCTAACACTGTTGTTTTCTTTGTTAGAAATCATATTATCTGTCACTTTGGATCACCACGAGTAATCGTGAGTGATCAAGGCACCCACTTTTGTAACAGGAGACTAGTAGGACTACTGAAGAAACATGGGATAGTTCACAAAGTAGCAACAGCATACCATCCCCAGACCAATGGACAAGCAGAGGTGTCTAACAGAGAGATAAAACGCATTCTGGAGAAGATAGTCAAGCCTCATAGGAAGGACTGGAGTACCAGACTTGTTGATGCACTCTGGGCGTATCGGACAGCGTATAAGACACCCATTGGGATGAGTTCCTTCCGCTTAGTGTACGGAAAGGCTTGCCACCTTCCAGTAGAAGTGGAACACAAGGCTTTCTGGGCTGTGCGGGAGTGCAACATGGGATTCGAGCAAGATGGTGTTGAAAGGAAGCTACAACTGGCAGAACTGGAAACTCTTCGACTTAAAGCTTATGATAACTCCAGATTATACAAAGAAAAAGTGAAGGCCGTGCATGACAAGCATATCAAAAGAAGAGAGTTCAAACCGGGAGATCTAGTTCTCCTTTACAACTTCAGGCTGAGACTCATGCCAGGCAAGCTGAGATCCAGATGGGAAGGTCCCTACAGAATGGAGAAGGTAGAGCCATATGGAGTCTTCCACATACGTCATCCTTCAAGTTCCAATTGCATCAAGGTTAATGGACATCGCTTAAAGATTTATCATGGTGAGAGGATGAAGGAACACAAAGAGCTAGAGCTCTTCCTATTGGAAGATCCACCAACAGAAGCAGAATGAGCCTGAAGACCGTCGAACTTAAAGACGTAAAAGCAAAGTGCTAGGTGGGAGACAACCTACCATGGTATGATCATTCCGTTTTAGTCTTAGTTTTATTTTATTTTATTCTACTTTATTTTTCTTAGTGACTCTTCTTATAATCTCTGCATATAGTCTGCATTTGCATCTGCATTCTGCATAAAAAAAAAAGAGAGCACACGATGCACAAGCGTCATTGACGCGTACGCGTCATGTGTGCATGCGAAGCAAAGAAGAATGAAACAGAGAGTTGCGCGGGAGCATGGCTGGAGGCGTGCTTTAGGCACAAACACGCCCACGCGTACGCGTCGCTTGCAAAATCAGCCCTCCACGCGTGCGCGTCACCCGCGCGTACGCGTGGCCGTGAAAATCAACGTAAATGAGTGTATGGCCAAAGAGTTATGATGGTGTGGGGCTGGAATTGTGCTGGAAGCACAAACCCCATCACACGTATGCGTCCCTGACACGTACGCATCATTTTTCCAATTCAGGCCATTCACGCGTGTGTGTCCCTGACACGCACGCGTCGCCCTAAATTTTTGCAATATGCGTATTGAAACAGAGAGTTGTGCGTGTGCGAGGCTGCCTCCGCGCCAATAGCACAATTCATGTCATGCGTACGCGTCCCCCACGTGTACGCGTCACTTGAAAATAGCGCAACCCGCGTGAACGCGTGATACACGCGTACGCGTCGCAAGCGACGCACAGCTAATCCACCTCAGCGCCTGATTTCAAATCTCCCACCCCTCAATCCTAATTATCTTTCTATTATCATTCTTTCTTCTTTATTCTTTCTTACTTTCTACTACTTTCTCCCTCCTTCTTCATCTTTTTCATCAAGGTTCTTTTCTTCTTCCCTTTTTACTTTTCCATTATTACTTTTATTTATATTCCCTTCTTTTTTTTTCTTTTTTTTTCATTATCTATGTTTTCTTTGTCTTTCTTTTTCTTTTTACATCCTTTTAATTGGTGTTAGAAATTTAATTGGGTAATTGTTTTCTTCCATAATTGCTTGTGGATTATTAAGGCATTGTTTGACAATTATTACTAATTATTTTTGGGTTGTTTGCATGTTCAAATTTAATACTTTCAATAACATATTTACCATGCATACTAAGTGTTTGTGAAAAAGCCCGTATGACATTGTGCATTTTTAATTACTCTATCCTTCTACTCTAATGCCTGTTTTTCACAAAACCCCTTAAATATTTTATTAATTAAATATAATTATCAATACAAATGTGATGGTCAGTTTGTTACGAGTGATAATACATTTTGGCTATTGATGCTTGATCTATGCTACTCATGCCTTTGCCGGCATTCCAATAAACATCTTGCATCTACTTGCCATAACATGCACTTGCTATATTTCCATTGATGAACTTATCACATGTAGTTGCGACCATGTGTTAACGACATCCTTCTTTACCATGCAGTGCTTATCACTTGTACTGTCCTCCTCCTTGCTTTAACCCTTGGCTTTACATGTTACTTTCCTTTTCCCTTTTCAGGATGGCCACCAAGAAGGGTAAAGAGAAAGCTACTCCTAAACTACCGGCAAGGAAAGGAACAAAAAAAATACTAGCTGCGGAACCATCTTCAACATCAGTAAAGCCCTCAACAAAGCGAGTCAAGAGGATCATCAAGGTCGATGAAAAAGAGAAAGCCTTTCCAGCAAAGGACACTGCGCGGTTCACTAACCGCTACTGTGAGCAGATGTTCCCCATCCTGGCTGAGCGGAACTATAACAATGAGCACCTACTCATCCTCCCGACCCACATTGTTGAGTATGTTGAGCCCCGCATTGAGCGAAGATAATGGAGATTCTTACGGAGACAGCCACGGCAGGTTAATATCTCATGGGTAGTTGAATTCTACTCAAATTTTCACATGCCAACCCTGCAGTCTGTCTATGTCCGTCAGAAGCAAATCCCGATAATTGAAGAAGCTATTCAACGAGCTTTAGATCTTCCCCCTGATCTAGAAGGATTGGACGCATTCCAAGAAGCCTCCTTCAAACTCCAGACATACCAATTTGACTGGGATGCCGTTCTCAGAGTGATAGCACAACCTGGCAGCAGATGGATCTACGGTTACCATCGATCCCGACCTAAAGGAATATTGGCTTCAGCACTCACCTTAGAGGCTCGAGTGTGGGCACAGATTATGTCCCACTACGTCTTTCCAAGCATTCACGAGTCCTCCTTCACTGCAGATATGGCTGTTCTTCTCTGGTGTGTCCTTACAGACCAGCCTCTCAACCTACCAAGACACCTCCGGGACGCCATGGGACACGTACAGATCACGGGCAACCTACCCTTTCCCGCCTTGGTGTCAGATCTAGTCTCGGCTGCTGGAGTCTCCTACAGAGCTGGGGACACTAAGACCATACTTCCGCGGGATGATCAGATTATCCCCAATGGGAAGTACATCAGACCTCCAGCAGCCACTATCAACCGGACCGCAGACTCGGCCGGAGATACTCCTTCTCCTTCCACACCACAAGCACCTTCAACAAATCAACTGCTCCTTCAGATACTTCAGAGGTTGGACCGGCTTGACCGGCAGGCAAAGCGAATGGAGCGTCGTAACAAGCGCCAATTTACATTCCTCAAGGAGCTCATTGTTGGCAACCACCCACCTGAAGAAGAACCAGACAATCCGAACTCTACTTCATCCACCAGCACAGGAAGCCATATCAATCCCGAATGTGGAGATGCTGTTACCAGCCCTTCTTTGTTCTTGACTGATGGCACCGAGGACGGTGCCAAGCTTTAAGTGTGGGGAGGTCGGTCAGTACCTGACTTTCGGAGGTAAATTTTTCTTCTTAACACCAACATTTTAGTTTTTCTTTTGTAAATAGAATAGATTGCATGATAATAATTGTTTGCATGTATGTTTGCTTGGTTAAAGTAATAAAATTCTTTTCAAGACTTTATTTTATGATGTTTCACTAATTTAAATTAAAAACTTTTTTTAAATAAACTTGTTTGAATACTGTAAATTGGAACATAAATGATAGCTAAGAACACACAACCCAGGGAGATTTTTGAGCCTAATTGTATGGTTACATTGTTTAACCATAATATTTTTCCTGTGTGTTTTCTTCTCTATGATTGTAATTTTTATTTTGTTCCATCCTATATGTCCAATGTTTAATGTGTTATATGCATGCATATGATTGAGGCCATTATTCTATTAGCTCACCTATCCCAAATAGCCTACCCTTTCAATTACCCTTGTTAGCCACTTTGAGCCTTTTAATCCCCATTTGTTCTATATTTTACCACATTACTAGCATTAAGTAGAAAAATAAATTAAATACCCCAATTGAATCTTTGGTTAGCTTAAGATAGTATGTTAACTAAGTGTGGGAAAACTGTGGGAACTTGAGTTAATGAAAGTGTACAATGTTTAAGTAATAAAATATTGGAAATTTGGGTACCTACTCATGTGAGACCAGAAAAATTAAAAATCCATATGCATTGATAAATTATGTTTATTTTTAATTAAAAAAACCAAAAATTATTCAATAAATAAATAAATAAGGGGACAAAATTACCCCAATATTAAGTTAATAAAAAATTAATACATATGTGATAAAAATTAAAAGAAAGGTTGATGCATGAGTGTGAGATGCAAAAATGAGAATTTTGGGTAGCTAGGCATGAATTTAAAAGTATATAGAGTGTGTGTATAGGTGAGAGCTTAGGTTAGTCAAGGATTCAATTTATAGCTCACTTAGCCATATATATACCCTCACCTTTACCTTAGCCCCATTACAACCTTGAAAAGACCTCATGATGTTTGCATTGGTACACTAAATATTTGTTGATTAGTTAGGTGAAGAACAAAGTTTAGAAAGTATTATTAGAGAAGACTAGAGTGATTATCCTATACACTTGAGTGACTAGAGTGCACATACACTACCAGTGAGGGTTCAATACTTGATTCTATGTTCCCTGCTTTCATGAGCTGTCTTCTTACAAGTTTACTTGTCTTTACTGTATAATTTAAATTAGTGATATCTTATTTATGTTTGTCTTGAGGAACTTATTTACTTTTAACCAAGTAGACAGAATCATCTTAGCATATAGTTGCATTCATACATAGGTTGCATTTCATGAGTCTTACTTTTCCCTACTCATTTATTTTATCTCCTTGAGCTAAGCATGAGGACATGCTAATGTTTAAGTGTGGGGAGTTTGATAAACCACTATTTTATGGTTTATCTTGTGCTCATTTGAGTGGTTTTTATCAAGTCCTTACCCACTTATTCATATGATTTGCATGATTTTACAATTCCTTCCTAGTGTTATTCTATGGTTGAAATCTTGCTTCCTAGAGTCTTTAATTTGTGTATTTTAATTCCCATGTATACCATTCGATGCCGTGATCTGTGTGTTCAGTGTTTCAAGCATTATAGGGCAGGAATGACTTAGAGGATGGAGAGGAAGCTTGCAAAAATGGAAGGGGCAAAAGAAATAAAGGAGACAACCAGCGAGCATCGACGCGCACGCATGGCTCACACGTGCGCGCAATCTGGAGATTTTACAGCGACGCGCGTGCGTACCTGACGCGTACGCGTGGAATGAAGTTTTGCAAGATGACGCGTGCGTATACTCGACGTGTAAGCGTGAAACGCGAAGATGACCAGTGACGCGTGCGCGTGACTGACACGTACGCATGACATGCGTGATCTACAGAAATAACAGAAAATGCTGGGGGCGATTTCGGGCCGAGTTTTGACCCAGTTTTCGGCCCAGAAACACAGACTAGAGCCAGGGAATGAGTAGAGACTCAAAACATATTCTCATTAGCATAGTTTTAGTTTTTAGATCTGGATCTAGAGAGAAATTTACTCTTCCTCTAGGTTTTCTTTTACATTCTCATATTCTTAGTTTTATGCTTTTGCTTTGGATATTGAAGAGTCATCATCTCCGTTGAAGATACTACTCTAGGTTGTTTTCTTACTCCTTTATTATTCCATATTTTTAATTCTTGTTTAGAGTTACAATTGGATTAATTTTAGAATTTATTAATGCAAAAGATTACTTTTACTTTTAATTAAATTATAGTTATTGTCTATCATATCTTCCTTTTATTCCCTATTTAATTCTATGCAATTAATTTTCATGTCAATGGAGTAGATTCCCAACTTGACATGGGGGTTGATTAAGAGGAGACACTTGAGTTGGAATGCTCAAGTGATTAGTTAAATTGGAAGTTGTTGGCTAATTCTCTATTTACTAACGCTAGACCTTCCCAAGGGAGAGGACTAGGATTTGCGAATAAGAGTTAGCTTAATCACTTGACTTTCCTTTATTTAGTAAGGGTTAACTAAGTGAAAATAACATCCTCTTTATACTACACTTGAGAGAATTCCAACAATGATGGAACTTCCAATTAATCATTCCCCTAGTCAAGGCTTTTTAATTAGAATATATAATTCTCTTTTAATTTACAATTATTTATTTTCTATCATTCAACTCTCAAATCTCTCGGAAAGCTCCTGATTAATAAGATAGCACCCTTTTTTGTCAACTCGTTGGGAGACGACCTGGGATTCAGACTCCCAGTACTTTTATTCTAAATTTGTGACAACCTTTCTAAATTGATGAGCGGATTTTAACTGGTTAAGAACTGTACTCACAACGCTATTTCTATATTGAATTCTTAATTGGTTGACTTACACTACGCATCAAAAAGCCATGCGAATAAATAAATCATAAATTAGCTATCTAGTTCATATCATAATCCGATTTTAGCATCTTGAATGAATTTGTTTACTTAACAAACACAAACCAAATAAAAACTGAAAGAAAAATAAAACACATCAAATGTATTCAAAGAAGCATTCAACATAATAACATCAAACTAGCATTCACGATCATTGAAATCAATGCTCCAAATTTTTCTGTATTAACATCATCTATGAAAATCAACCATTCGACTACATACTGAAGTAACCATCCAAGTAAATAAGCTCAAAACATTGATAAATAACAACCATCCAACACCCTACTAAAGTAACCCTCCAATAAGTATCAACCAAACATCAACAATGGCTAGCTAGTTTATGTCACATTGCATGCAAAGGTCTGCACGGGGAGGGAAAAAAATTTAAAATTTTTCTGCTATATAAACAAGATTACCAAAATTTTTCGACCATTCCCGCGCTAAAGTTAAATCAATTGCAACAATCTCAACCAACATCATATTCCACATGCTCCAGGATACTAAAATTGCACCTAATGCTTTCTCACCATGTAGAATCAATCATATCAGCAGCAAAATCTGTCTATAGTACAACATGCAACAGTGATGATGAATCGTAAAATGAACAACTCAACCCACTTACCGTGGATGGTTAGCATAGTTCTGGTTATGATGTTCGTGATGGTCCCGGTGAATGGTCCACAATCAGGCGGCAAAATTTCCAGGCTCGGATCCTCCGCTGTGACCAGTGCGACAGGAATGTTGGAGACCATGGTGTCCGAGCAAGGAGAATAGGCATTGCTGCTCGGTTCGGCGGTGACGGCTCAATGGGCTCCAGTTCAGGTCGGAGGCGTTGCGCGCGGAGGCTGGGCTGCAGTGACGGTAGGATGTGCAACCGCAACAGGGCGAAGGACTTGAGGCCAGCGAGGAAGGATGTTCACAAAGAAGGGACGCCGTCCAGGGTTGCAGGTTTCGGCGCACACGGCTGGGCGGCTGACGGAGGAAAAATGTCGGTAAAGATTTTCACAAAAATGTCGCGTTGCAAGTATAGTTCTAAACCGACAATTAAACCTCAATCAATATTTAAATTGTTTGTCACTTAAGCAAACCTAATATAATTAACCAAAGTATTCAAACCTCGGATCGTCTCTCAAGGAATTGCAAGGAAGTATAGTTTATTATTGGTTATAGAAAAGTATTTTTGGGGCCCAATATAATTAACCGAAGTATTCAAACCTCGGGTCGTCACTCAAGGAATTGCAGGTAAGTGTACTTTATTATTGGTTATAGAAAAGTATTTTTGGGGTTTTGTG
Source organism: Arachis ipaensis (assembly GCF_000816755.2). Classification (NCBI taxonomy): domain Eukaryota; kingdom Viridiplantae; phylum Streptophyta; class Magnoliopsida; order Fabales; family Fabaceae; genus Arachis; species Arachis ipaensis. The sequence continues at coordinate 21,807,195 of NC_029788.2, forward strand.
ATAAGAGACAAGTAATGTAAATAACAAGGAAATAAAATAACAACTAAGAAAAGTCCTAGCAAGGATTGAGAATTGGAATTTCTATCCTCATTATCATTATCAATTGTGATGGTAATTTCCTTTTGCTTTCACTTAGTTAACCTCTAACAATAAAAGAAAGTCAAGTGAGCAAAATCAACTTAAGTTCACAAGTCCTAATCAAATATTAGATTTAGTGAAGCCTAAGCCAACTAGCAATTTTCAATTACCAACCAACAAGAGACTTTGACAATTCAAGAGTCTCCAATTTACTCAATCTAAGCTAAGAACATAAAAATCTAAGTAAAATCCAACAAAGCATTTTATCAAACACTTGGAAGGCATAAAATCAAAACATGGAAAATTAACAAGGCATAGCAAAATCTAAGACTAACATTGCAAGAGGAAACAATAACAACAAAGTAAAGGACGCAATCATAAACATAAAAACCTAAATTGCATTAATATGGATTAAAGGAAACAGAAGAGTTCATAAACTAAATTGGCAACATAAAGAAATCAATGATAGAGTAGACAAACCAAAGTACTAGAACAAATAAAAGTAGAAGAAAACTAAATAAAAGCAAGGTAGAAATCTGAATTTGAGAAAAGCTAAACCTAAAAACCCTAAAACTTAGAGAGAGGAGAGAACCTCTCTCTCTAGAAAACTAAATCTAAAACCTAACTAATGTGAATGAAAGTGTGAATGATTCATCCCCCCTTCTGGCTCCACTCTGCAGCCTCTAATCTTCACTTTCGGGCTTGAAACTAGAACAAAAGCAGCCCGAACGCCCCCAGCGTCTTCTGTTTAATGCAGCACGTGACGCTCTGCCATGCGTACGTGTTGGCCACGCATACGCGTCGCTTGAACAAATTCCTGGTCATGCGTACGCGTCATCCATGCGTACGCGTCGCTTGCCTGCTGCACTGGTCACGCATACGCGTCGTCCATGGCATGCGTACGCGTCGCTGCCAGCTTCTCAAAACATTAATTTCTTGTGTTCCTTCTATTTTTGCATGCTTCCTTTCCTTCCTCTAAGCCATTCCTGCCCCCATAAACCTTGAAAACACTTAGCAAACATATCACGTCATCGAATGGTAATAAGAGAGGATTAAAATTAGCGAATTTAAGGCCAAAGAAGTACGTTTTCAATCATAGTACAAAATTAGAAAGGAAAATATAAAACATGCAAATTATATGAATAAGTGTGATAATAATGGATAAAATTCACTCAATTCAATACAAAATAAACCGTAAAATAGTGGTTTATCAATCTTTCCATACTTAAATATTATCATGTCTTCATGCTAAACTCAAGAGAAGCTATAAAGGAGTGAAGAGGAATGGTAGAATTTATGCAATGCAACCTATCTATATGAATGTAACTACATTCTAAATGCTTCTACCTACTTGGTTAAAAGTAAATCAAATTCTCCAAAATAAATATGAAGTGGATTCCACTAATTCAAATTATAAAATGAAGTACACATAGACTTGCAAAAGAAGATAGCTCATGAAAGCCGGGAACAAAGAATCGAGCATCGAACCCTCACTGGAAGTGTATACACTCTAATCACTTTAGTGTTTAAGGTTCGATTCTCTCAATTCTCTACTAACCTTGCTTTCTAAGGCTTGCTCTTCTTCTACCAATCAACAAAAATTTAATGCACAAATACACATATCAAGAGGTCTTTTAAGGGTTGTAATGGGGTTAGGGTCAATGTATGATTGTATTTGGTCAAGTGGACTAAAATCTGAATCCTTGATTAACCTAAACTCTCCACCTAACTTAGGACAATCCATGTAATCAAAATACAAAACTAACTATCCATTAACCATGTTTTCCACATATTCATGCATCCTAATTTTGAGTACAGTACATATGCATTGCTGTCACTATTTATTTTGGGGCATTTTGTCCCCTTTGTATTATTTTATTTTTTCTTTTCTTTTTTTTCTCTCTTTTGTTTTCTTTTATATTTTTTCTTTTGTTTTTCTCAATGCATATGATTAAGGTATTGAATGCATAAACATGTCCTCAACATTCTTTTCACATTTTCACAAAAAAGAAAGTCTAACATACTCAATTCCCAAACCAAATGTTTCGAAACCCAACTTCCCCACACTTAAATCATGAGCACTCTCACTAGTCTAAGCTGACCAAGGATTCAAATGAATGACATTATTATTTTCTGCTTAGAATTACTGATGAGCTAGAGTAAAGAACAAAAGGGGTGAAATAGGCTCAACATTGGTTTGCAAAGAATAATGAAAGGGATAAGGCCATATGGGTATGTGAGCTATAGTGAAACAAGGCCTCAATCACGCAAGTGCATGCATACATCAAATAATGAAAATATAGAATCAAGCAAGACAAAGATCACAATTTTAGAGAGAACAACACACACCAAAACAAAGTATTGGTTGGTAAAATGCAACCAATCAAATAGGTTCAAAATCTCACTGGTTTTGTGTGTTCGAGCTCTAAACCATGTTCCAAAATAAATTTCTTCAAGCAAGTTCAATAAAAATTTTGATTCAAATTAGTGAAATACTATAGAAACTTTCTTGAAAAATAAAATATTACTTCAACCAAGTGGTAGCTAAATGCAAGCAACGAACTGACCATACAATCTATCATGCAATGCAACAACTCAGTAACAAAGAAAACTAAACATTGGTGTTGAAAAAAAAAGTAACTAATCCACGAAAGTCGGTATCGACCTCTCCACACTTAAAGATTGCACCGTCCTCGGTGCATGCTAAGATGTGCAAGTGGACGGGTGACCACAACTAATGCGCTTCCTCCAAAGATTGTGCGGCGGGACTTGTTTGTCGCCCCGGCCCATTTAGAAGTTTTCCGTTTCCCTTCTTGGTGGCCATCCTGAAAGAAGAGAAAAAGGAAAAAGAAGAAGAATCCACAAACAAAGATATGCAAACAAATAAAATATAAGCAGATGGCATGGGAAAGAAATACCAAACAAGTCAAGAAGCACCCAAAACAACACAATAAATATGCAACAATTAAGTAAGAAAATTCAACACCAATGGAAAAATAGCAAATTTAGAAAAAGACATCAAAACAAGTACAAAATTAAAATGTAATGAATGAAAATATGCAAAGGCTATGAACAAAAGAGAAGAAAAGAGAATAAGGATGAGAAGTTAAAGAAATGAAGAAGAAGAAAGTAAGAAGGGAAGCAGAAAAGGAAGAAGAAAGGAAAGAGGAAAGAATAAGAAAGGAGAGAAGAAAGAGAAAGAATGGAAAACAGGACGCAACGCGACGCGTGCGCATAGGTCACGCGTACGCGTGAAAACAGAAACAGGCATTCGACGCGTAAGCGTCGTCCACGCGTACGCGTGGATGGCCCAAAATAAAAAGTGACGCGTGAGCGTCGGTCACGCGTACGCGTGACTACTCGTCATGCCAGACACACGACTCCAGCATTATACCAGCACAACTCTGTGTTCAATGTATCAAAGTGCGCCGAATTTGCATACCACGCGTACGCGTCACTGACGTACACACGTGGAGTGGCAAAATAGCTAGTGATGTGTACGCGTAGATCACGCTACACGTGGGGTGGGTAAAAAACGCAAATGACGCGTACGTGTCAGTGACGTGCACGCGTGGGGTTGGCAGTTGGCTATGCGCCTAGCACCCCGCCAGCGCGGTCCTGGCACAACTCTCTATCCAGGCTGCGCGCTCGCATCGTCCCAGCACCCTTTACGCTTGGTCCATTTTATGGGTTCCACGCGTGTGCGTCGGCCATGCGCACGCGTGGTATTAATTTTTTTTATTATTTTTTTTAGCAATGCCAAAAATTAATAAACAACTAAACAATAAATTAAACTAAATAAACATAACTAAAAATGAAAATATAACTTATTACTAATATAAACAAAAGGAAAATTAGAAAGAATTTACCATGGTGGGGTGTCTCCCACCTAGCACTTTTAGTTAAAGTCCTTAAGTTGGACATTTGGTGAGCTCCTTGTCATGATGGCTTGTGCTTGAACTCATCTTGAAACTTTCACCAACACTTGGACTTCCAATAAGCTCCAACATTCCCAAGTGAATTCACCAAGCCTTGATGAAGTTCTTCACAAGCTTTGAGCTCCCAAATTTGATCATGTTGTATGACGGGATCCCAAATCTTATTTTTACACCCGTCTTTAAGTTGATCATCATTGTTCCAACCGGGTGGCAAGTAATTCAAATTCTCACTAAGGCATCCCAACAACTTCCTAGACCCGATCAATTGAAAACTATACCAACCATTACACTTAGACCTTGAACTTCCAACCATAACAAACCTAGGATTGTGTTGCCAACCACTAACCATTCTCCTTTTACTCTTAAAACCACAGATAACTCTAAGCTGTCCATCCGTCTCAAGCAAACCGTATGCAAGCGAGAAATTAAAGCTTAAGGAGTAGAGATTTACCCACTTGAATGAAAGGACGAATGCTGATGGCTTTGGGAGAGGTGTCTCCAATGGCGGCCCTGCCAATGTATGCTTTACTCTCTTGGATTTTTCTTTGATGATCTCCACCACTTGACAAGCTTCTTCGACATCAACCTCTTCCTCAAGTTCAATGGGAGAGGATTCAATTGTGGATAGAAATTCATTAATTATTGAATCCATCTCATGATCAACCTCCTCAAAGTCTTCAACCATGATATGCCTTGGAGATTGTACACCCTTCTCAACATCAAATTCAAACGTCATGGAAGGAGACTCTATGACTTAAAATTCTCATTGGAGGTTCTACATCTCCTAAATCTTCAACCACTTCCTCTTCTTCAATAATTTCGGCATTCTCCACTTGCTCTAGTACAAAATCTAGCTTCTCCTTGATGACTTCCGCCTCTTGACAACTTTCTTCAAGGGTCTCTCCTACCTCCACCTTTCGGGCCTCCTCTTGCTTCTCTTGAAGTATGGATGCGTGAACCCGATCCATTAAGTCCCTAAGACGACCCCTTCTCTCTTGTTCCATATCAATAGCATAATTGGGATCATGTTGCTCTTGAATTGATGGATATGGGTGAAAAAGAAGTGCACTAGAGTTTGAGGATTGAGTATTGGGGGTAGAGGATGGATCATACGGGATATAAGAGCTTGGAGAGTAGAGGTGAGACCGGTAAGAGTAGAGGTAAATGTGGTTTGAAGCTCCTGTTGCCCTTGGCGAATAACACTAAAGGTATCATCTATGGGAGTTTGGGGTGGATAGGAGGGTTCATTTGTTGGAAGAAAGGGCTCATAATGGGAAAGTAGTTCATCTTGATACGGATATGGAGATGGTGTATATGGAGGGCATTGGGGTTGGAATTGTGGTAGTTCTAAGTATGGTGCATATGGCTCATAAGGTGGTTGGTATGGTGGATATGGGTTAGGGTCATGTGGAAGTGTGTTATTGTAGGGAACTTGTGATATGGTGGTTCAGAGCTATGTTAAGGAGGGGGTTCATAGGCATATGGTGGAGCTTGTTGGTAACTACAAGGGGGTCCACCATAACTATTGGATTGATATGCATCCTAGAATGGCTCTTGCTCATAGTATGTTGGTGGGGGTTGTTGCCAAGAAGGTTGTCCAAATCCTTGTGACTCTTCCCATCTTTGATTTTCCATCCTTGATGCATGTTCTCATTGTAGCTTCCATTCCCTACAACAAAATTTGAACCAAATTCATAGCCAAAGGGGTGAGAATTCATAGTAGCAAATAAAAATAAAGCTAATAAAAATAAGCAACAAAGTCCTAAAACTAACAAAAACTAACAAACAAGCAAAAGGTAAATATATACAATAACCAATAATAAGACACACGTTTGCAATTCCCCGGCAACGGCGCCAAAAACTTGACGGAGAAAAAATGTCGGTAAAGATTTTCACAAAAATTATCGCGTTGCAAGTATAGTTCTAAACCGACAACTAAACTTCAGTCAATGTTTAAATTGTTTGTCACGAATACAAACCCAATAAAATTAACCGAAGTATTCAAACCTCGGGTCATCTCCCAAGGAATTGTAGGGAAGTGTAGTTTATTATTGGTTATAGAAAAGTATTTTTGGGGTTTTGGAATAAGAGACAAGAAATGTAAACAACAAGGAAGTAAACTAACAATTAAGAAAAGTCCTAGCAAGGATTGATAATTGGAATTCCTATCCCCATTATCATAGTCACTTGTGATGGTAATTGCCTTTTGCTCTCACTTAGTTAACCTCTAACAATTGAAGGTAAGTCAAGTGAGCAATTCAACTTGAGTTCACAAGTCCTAATCAAAGACTAGAGTTAGTGAAGCTCAAGCCAACTAGCAACTTTCAATCACCAACCAACAAGAGACTTTGACAATTTAAGATCCTCCAATTTACTCAATCTAAGCTAAAAACATAAAAATCTAGCGTAAAATCCAACCAAGCATTTTATCAAATACTTGGAAGGCATAAAATAAAAACATGGAAAATTAACAAGGCATAGCAAAATCTAAGACTAACATTGCAAGAGGAAACAATAACAACAAAGTAAAGGACGCAATCATAAACATAAAAATATAAATTGCATTAATATGGATTAAAGGAAACAGAAGAGTTCATAAACTAAATTGACAACATAAAGGAATCAATGATAGAGTAAACAAACCAAAGTACTAGAACAAATAAAAGTAGAAGAAAACTAAATAAAAGCAAGGTAGATATCTAAATTTGAGAAAAGCTAAACCTAAAAATCCTAAAACCTAGAGAGAAGAGAGAACCTCTCTCTAGAAAACTACATCTAAAACCTAACTAATGTGAATGAGAGTGTGAATGATTCATCCCCCCCTTCTAGCTCCACTCTGCAGCCTCTAATCTTCACTTTCGGGCTTGAAACTGGGCCAAAAGCAGCCCAGAAATTGGCCCCAACGTCTTTTGTTTAATGCAACACATGACGCTTTGTCACGCATACGCGTCGCTTGAACAAATTCCTGGTCATGCGTACGCGTCATCCACGCGTACGCGTTGCTTGCCTGTTGCACTGGTCACGCATACGCGTCGTCCATGCGTACGCATCGCTGCCAACTTCTCAAAACATTAATTTCTTGTGTTCTTTCCATTTTTGCATGCTTCCTTTCCATCCTCTAAGTCATTCCTGCCCCCATAAACCCTGAAAACACTTAGCAAACATATCACGGTATCGAATGGTAATAAGAGAGGATTAAAATTAGCGAATTTAAGGCCAAAGAAGTACGTTTTCAATCATAGCACAAAATTAGAAAGAAAAATATAAAACATGCAAATTATATGAATAAGTGTGAGAATAATGGATAAAATTCGCTCAATTCAATACAAAATAAACCGTAAAATAGCGGTTTATCAGCAGCGTCCAGGGTCTGTGAAGCGAATGGGAGGGGTTTTGGGGGGGAGGCTAACCGTGAGAGCCAAAAGGGTTTGGGTTAATGGGAAAAAATTGGAAATAGGTGTAAATTGGTGGTAGGGTAAATTAAAACTGAACAGGCCAATAGAAATTAGAATAAATCAGAGTTAATTTACTCTTTTAATTTAAATTGGGCCAAATAAATAGTTCATTGTAGTCATTGTATATATATTTCAATGTCTCCCTAACATGACTAAAAAAACCCTCAAAAAATTTAAAAAAAATACCTAATTCTGATACTATATTAGAACTTAAGAAATGAAACTAAAAAAAATTTTGTATGTTAAAATTATGTTATAAATACAATATACAACGTGTATATATATAAACTTCTATCATAAATACCTACTAGTGAACTGCGTCACAACTCAATATTCTTTGATAAAAACAATGTTGCATCTATCTTCATAGACTAACTTAATACCATAAATTTATCTTGCGAGAGATTAAATTGGTGTAATACTTTTTGAGAAACTACTAAATTTATATACATGTTTAGTTATGTGGTATTTAGTCTTGAAAACAGGATAGGATATGATAGTTAAAACAAAATATAAAGAACGTACATAAAGTTAATATTTTTATATTTTGTTCAGTTGAATATAAGATAGAATAAATAATAAAACATTAAATTTATCTTATTTTTTCTTTCATAAAAAATAGAATAATAAAAAATATAATTATAAAAATTAATAATGATAACAAAAAAAATTTG
>NC_029788.2:21815461-21872585 GCF_000816755.2 Arachis ipaensis
TGATGGACAAAAAATATACTAATTCAATATTTTAAGATATACTTTATATTTTATCTTTTAAATATAATTTTATCTCTCTATATATATATATTGGAGTCATGTACATATAACCAACGTAACCTTGGTATCCTACAACAACGAATAATGGGGACTAAGAATAATAAAGGTCAATACTAGCGTGCTGAAGGCCTAAAATTTCAGTAGCTACTGAAATAATTTGTTACGATGGAGAGAAGGATGCATGTGGGAGTTGGTGTAACACACGCAAACAGGAAAGACTGATTCTTTTGCAGTAGTAGCAGAATGCTGTTGACATGAGATGGATTAATGTGTTAGGCTAAAGTTATGGTTAATGATGATTAGTTGTTTGGCTTGGACTTTTTTGTTGGTAGGGCCATTTGTGGCGCTATTGATAGGTTTCGGATTTATTTACAAGGGAAAAAAAGATAGAACAAATTTTGGAGAAAGTTGGGCCAAAAATATTGGTCCATGTAATAGGTATTTTTAAATTTGTATGCTATCCAAAAAAAATGTGTATGCTATTCTTTGTTAGGGGTGTTTTTGTAATAGAGCATAGAGAAAAGAATAAAATGATCGGTTTCTTTTTTTTCTATTATCACTATTTGTGTCCATTATCTCTATCCTATGCAGCAATGTATACACTAAGAATAAGATACATTTTTTAAAAACAAGTATAAAAAATAACATGCAAAAACCGATCTTTCATCATCATTAATTCAAATAATAATGCCTTTTATAATTATTTGTTGCTTTTGTTAAGAAGAGACAGTAAAAAACTGGTGTTGTGTAGTACGTAAAAAAATAAAAAAAGGTCTTAGTAATATTATTTATGGTTGTTGAATTAGATATTTGAGTGTAAAACATTTAAGGTTTAGAATCTAAAATTTAGGGTCATGTAGTTAGAGTTTAGTCATTAGAATTTACGGTTTAAATATTAAGGTTTAGATTTACAATTTAGAATCTAGGATTGATAATTTAGATTTCAGGATTTAGAGTTTATGATTGATTAGAAAGGGTTTAGGGGGTTTGGAATTGAGCAACTATGATTTAGTTTTGAGGGTGTAAGGTCTAGGGATTATGTTTTAAAAATTATCATTTTACGTTAGTAGAATTTATAATATAGGATTTGGGATTTAGAATTTACGATATAGAATATTGATTGAAATAACGTATCGAATAATAGATATTTAAAAGTTATCTTTTTTAAATAGTTTTGTAAACAAATTCAGTTAGTTAATTACCCTTTTTTTTTCATACTTTTACTTTAGGAAATACATAATAAAAAATTTCATACTTTTTTTCATACTTTTATCTTTTTCTTTTTTTTTCATACTTTTACTTTAGAGAAACAATTTATTTTTATTAAAGATGTTGGTGTCCAAAATTTTTTTCACTTTTATCCTTCCTAATAACTTACTCTAGTATATATTAGTTACAGAATTTCTACTACATTTTCATTCACGTTCTCTTATGCCATACGTGAATGTAACTTCTATAATTATTTCACTAACTGAACTAATAGGATATCAATTTTTTTCCTTAATCTCTCTCACTTCACATTACTGGTTACTGCATAATACTCCAGTTTAGGTCAGTTACAGAATTCCTACTCCTTCGTCTTCATCTATAATCATCTATAACAATATATAAGGGTAAAATTCATTTTGGTGTCCAAATTTTTTTTTCACTTTTATCATTCCTAATATACATCAGTATATATTAGTTACAGAATTTCAACTACTTTATTTTCATTCACGTTCTCTTATGCCATACGTGAATGTAACTTCTATAATTATTTCACCGACTGAACTAATAGGATATCAGTTTCTCTCCTTAATCTCTCTCACTTTCACATTACTGGTTACTGCATAATACAGTATTATAGGTTAGTTACATAATTCCCACTACTTCATCTTCATCTATAATCATCTCACTGACTGAACTAATAGGATACCAATTTCTCCCCTTCATCTCTCTCAATTCACATTACTGGTTACTGCATAATAGAAAAAAACTTTCTTCGTTTCTCATCCATCTTTCCCTGCATCATTTTCACTTCACCTAAATATAACGTAAAACCTACTATAATTTGCTTTTCGTCATTAAATAAAAATGTAAAACTATGTTTATATATTTCTTTGATTAATTACAGTTGACAACATACCCATAGAAGATTCACGTGGAAGTGGCTACCGACTTGGCAAGACTATACCAGGCGACGAAGACAAAATATGAGCAAAGAACAGAGACAACAACACCTCGTCAGAAGGCGTGCCAGAGAGAGTATTAGACGAGAAAAACAAATCGAGTGGTCCAACTAACATGACAACACCATTACAAGATATCACAAATATACCCGCTTACTCTGTATCAGGTACTCTAAGTTATACTTCCCATTAATAAATTTATGTTGTTAGTTTATCATTTAATATGAAATATTTTTTACGATCTATGTTACTGTATTCTTAGTACCAATTATGTATAATTTATCTCTTGAGTGTACCCTTAAATTATCAAATTACATTATTTTCATCTTAATAATAAATTTTTTAAATATACAGATACTCATAATAACAGCAGAGCTGGTTCAAGTAATATACCGAATATATAATTGTAGCTTAAATTTTTTCACTGTATAACAAAAAAAATTAGTTGATAATTTCGATATTTTTTCTATACTTTTTCTTCTAAAAAATAGATATATCAGAAGTGGCAATTTTTTCACTACATAGACTTAAATTGATAAATTTACTATTTTTAATATAATTATTATGCTACCAGTTTAATATAATTTTTATATTCACGAATTACTTATCTCTAAAGAATAATTATACACTATAAAATATAATCATTTAATATACATTATTGTCGTTCCAATAATATGATTATTATTATTCAGATGCTCATAATAATAGTGGTCAAAGTAATATCAAATAGAATTTTACATTTCATATCTTTCTTAATATTCTACAATTCTTTTAAACCTTTTATTTAATACACAAAAAAGGTTCAAATATTTTAAATAAATATATATAACATTGTAAATTATAAATGATAATTTTTTCACTTAATAAATTTATTATACGGTTACACTTGAATCATTTTTTCAAATGGTAACTTTTTACAGGAACTCAAACTGCCTATCATGTATTTTTATTTTACGTGCCATTATTTATTTTTTTTAGTTATTCAAAGTTTGGATAATTATAATATTAATGGGTATTTTACGTATTCCATTACTTCCAATCAATTTAATTTTGTATGTTTTGTTTCTTATAAAGTAACCTTTCAATTACCACTGACATTGTACAAACTTAATTCATTGAACAATTCTATAATTTTGTTAATGTGTTCTTTTTAAATATTATCAGAAATTCATGAAAATAGATCTGATCAAAGCAGTAGATGTGAAGAAAATATAACGGGTTAGTATTCTACTTTTTTTTTCTTTATATATTTAGTATTGTGACACAATTTTAATAGGTAAATAAATTTATAAAAAGATTATTATTTTATCCTTATATGTTAACATATTAATGTATTTATAGTAGATATTAAATGTGAGCATAATTGATGTTAAAAAATTTATTTATTTAAGATCATTAGAAGAACCAATTATAAAAAAGAGTGACAGTGCCTAACAAAAAAAAATTAAAATTTATATACAAAAATTTTATAAAAACCAAAATGATACTTAAAATATTTATTTGCCAATTAAAATGAAAATATGTAAACTTTAGCGAAAAAAAAATAGTTAATTTAAAATACTTTATATTTTTTTGAATCATTTTGTTATAATTCACACAAATATGACAAAATAAAATAATTAAATAAAATATATTTTAGGAAATAAAATGAATAGTAAAAATTAAAATGATAACTCTAGGCGAAAGCATACAAAATAAAAATTATTAGAAGTAATAGAACAAATAAAATATGAACCAATATTATCGTCATGTATTGTATTGCTTCGATCAGTAATATCTAAACATTTAAAAACATGAAACAAAACATACAAATTAAAAAATTTAGCCAAGGACAAAAATCGTCATACCCTATATAAGATAATTAACTAAAAAATGCTATAAAACAACTGATGCAACTGAGAACTTTATATAAAAAAATTATGATATATAAAGATAGCATAAACTTCTTTATAAAGAATAAAATAAAATATTTAATAATTAAGGTTGTTAAATACATATGAATAACAAAATAAAAAAAAAATAAAGTCAAACAATATCACAATATTATACAGTGTAACAAAGTTAAAAAAAATTATTAAAACATCACTTAGGTAGCGTTTGTTTGTAGAGATTGGGGGACAAGAACTCAGTATTATGTTTGTTGTGGTAGAGACTGGCACTTAAATTTATGTCTCTACCTCAAAAATTTCAGTATTTCAGTACCTCCAAAAAGTAGGGACACTGGAGACTGAGATTTTTAAAGATAGAGAAACTTTAATAATATTTTTGTACCTCAAATACCCCTATTGTAATTAACTAATGCCAACTTTACCTTTTCTTGAAATCAGATTAGGGCTTCAGTGTGAGCAGCCCCTCACTCCATTTTCTCGTTCGTGTTTCAAAGTGTGGGTTTCAGTCTCTACATCGCCAGTGTCAGCACAGCCCCATCGTCACCGCCGTAATAACCACTGCAAGGTAAGTGAGTCGCAATTGAAGTTCCTCTTCCTAGGCTACGAGTTCTCATGTCTTCATTTGCTCCTTCACAGGATAACGTACGAGGAACCCAATTGAGAGAGTCTCCGCTGTTGCTGTCGCTGTCGAGTTCATCAGACTTCGTTGTTGTCATCACAGTTTGTGTAACCTAGGTTAGTTGGGGTCAAATTTCATTACTGATTTAGTTTGGGTCAATTTTTTTATGTCACGAGTTATGCTCCGTGGATTTCGTTTGTTGTTAAACTAAATGCATAGAAAGAATCTGGGTTTTTCTCTCTTCACTTCGATTTGGTTCTTTGTTCTGATGTATAGATGCGTATATTATGCCTTGTTTCTTTAATTTCGTTTGTGATGTGCTTCTTATGAATTGGTTTTGGTCATGTTTGGTTATTTTGGTTTTCATTCTTATACATCTTTTGATTCTGAATTCTGGGATGCTCTGTTTGCCTAATTTATGTCTATTTGATGTGAGAATGTGTAAATTATTTTGTGAAATCTATGATTGTTGTGAATAGCAACTTTGATAACTCGTATTAGGTGTTATTCATTGGTGACTCTGGTGTTGGCAAGAGCAGCCTCCTTCTCTTCTTGCTTTCACACTAAGCAATGAAACATGCTCTATAATATATACAAGCCTCAACCATTCATATATTTCATGTCTTTTGAATATTAACTTCATCAAAAATTTGTTAAATATGGTTTATTTTTTCACATGCACATCCGATCAAGTTCTACAGTCCTGGCAAGCCATTTCCTCCTTTTCACCGGCTGGAGGGTATATTTGGTAGGGATAGAGCCACAGGAGCAGCAGCAGTTAGTGGTTTTGATGCGAAGGAACAGGTTAACGAAGAGACAGAAGACACTGCAGTTAGATTTGGTGAGTCTGATATGTCTCCACATCCAGACAATGACGGAGGGCCAGCAATGCAAGGACAAGCATCACATTCTGAAGCAGGTGCGAGTGTAGGAAGCACAAGGCGATATGGGAAGAAGAGAAAACAACTTGACGTACTGGAGAGGATGGCCGACCATATTCAGCAATCTTCAGCTGACCAAAGGAAGAATGCCCAACTGATAGCTGATGCCATTGTTGGTGTGAACGAGAAGTGGAAGGTTGGCGAGAGGCTCACACAGCTTGGGTTCGGTGATGACGTGGTGGTGAGGGCGATTTTGAAGTTTGCTGAAAGTCCTAACGTGTATGCACACTTCTGGGGCTTGTCAAATTCACAGATGATTGGCCTTGTCCTCTCCATTATATGAAGTTGACTGTTGGTTAAGGGTATTAGGTTTGGGCTAGGGTATTAAATTTTTCACTATAGGATTTTAGGATTTTGTGAGATGGTTATGTTTAAGATGGTATAACGTACAAACTTATATTTGGTATGCATTTGGATAGATATTTTAGTAACGCCTTTATTTTGCTCTGTTCAGAACAGGTGTAGGTTCTTTGTACAGTTTTATTGGTATTGTGGTATGGTCTTTATTTTGGTGGTTTGAGCAGGAATTGTTTACTAAGTACAATATTTATGGTCATGATCATGTTAATGACAATTATCTTAGTTTTTGGTCATCAACTATCCCATTCTTATAATTTGTGGTTCTCAGTAATGCAGCTCTTCTTCTAGTCTTTGCTTTTGTTAATTTTCTTTTAGCCACAACTATATCTACTTTATTCCACACTTACCACTATCAGCAACTTATGTATTTAACATTCATATCATGTGTCTCAATTATTACAGGATCACAACACCAAGAACAAGCCTTTTCAATTCTTTATGGAAGAAAAAAACTTATTTCTCATTAACTCTTTAAATATTAGTTTAAGATGAGAATGTCACCATCTCTATTATTCAAGAAGAAGTTGTGGTAAAATAAGATAAATAATAATTTATTTACATAGAATGGTAGTTTCTTGTTAACTTTATTAAATAAAAATGTACCCATTTTCAAAACATCAACTTATGCAGAACATGAGATAATATGTTACACTTTTCTTCTTTCTTCTTGTGTTCTAACTTCTAATGCTACTCATCGTCACACCATTCTGCCTTAGTAGTTTTTCTATTTCTTTTAATGTAACATAATGTGTATAATATGATTCCTCTTATACGGTTAATAACAAAAAGGAAATATAAAGTGAGAGCAGTAGTGAAGTAAAAAGGACTACAGTGACAAAGAGAAGAAGAGATATTGAATCTGTACTCATTTTATAATTAACAATAAAAAATACTGAAACATGTTCTCAAACTAGTTATTACAATTTCTCATTTGTCTATTTGAGTTCAAGGGTCATACTACAACTTACACAACAATAAAATGACTAAGACAACACAGACTACAGAAACAAGAAGTTGAAGGAATGCTAACAATTTCAAATACACAACATCAGTATGAAGATTTTCCACTCGTGCGCTCGTCTTCAAATTAGAATTCACTTTCTACCCAGGTTGGCCATGCTATTCGAAACTTGTAACGGTGCTATTAAACCACACTCACAAAAACGTTCTCCCATTACGTTGCCGCTGCCGTACAAACCACTTGTGGATCTTCTACTTGTGGAAGCCATTGTTAACCAAGCTATACCTTTAACAGTAAGCAAAAATCATTTACCAGGTTAACAACAAATAGTAACACAGCACAAGAATGAATCAACTAGTCGAAATAAAATGCACCAATGAATCTAATCAAAACAAATTTTCCAATTCAAGATATCTCATTGCAATTTGCAAGAACGGGGAAGACCACTTCTGCCTACATCCACCCTTCAATTCCTCCCAGAACCGCTAACGGAGAACAGAAAGCCCAAATGGTAAATTAATACAAAAACATAAAAGCTAAAATATTAAGAAGAAGCACAAAAAATGCAACAAACCCAACAAAGAATTACAAGCCTAATTAACAAATAACGCTAAAATCCATGCTTTTATAATGTACACAATGTCAGTACTAGTAGCAACTTTTCAAACCATGTTTGTTAATAAACAATAAAACAACATGTGTGTTTAATACAACCAATTATTTGACAGCAAATAGGTATCAGGAACACTTTTGAGGATGAAGAGGAAGGAAATGTGATAAAGACTGAACGCTTGTCAATTCATTCAATGAAAAATAGTGTTTGTTACAATATGAGTAGTACATAGACTTTGTGAATTGTAATAATGCTCTTTCTATGGATCGATAAAGTGTGCCTCCAAAACAAGAGAGAAACACAGTAGGTGGTAACCATTAACATAAAAGCACTAGTGTATAAGAATCTGCAACTCTTGACAGCAAAAATTCAACAAAGAATTGTAAAAATCAGATTGAGAAGTCAAGAAGGAAATAACAAACTTCACTAACTACTAATTCAGGCAAGATATACAATTAACAAACTAACTAACTAATGTCTAATCTGTTGTATTTAAAATCAAATATTGGTGCCTCTAGCTTTTCCACTAAATTTTTAGACTCCTAATATGTTAGACAATAGTAAAAATACATTCCCAAATCAATATAGCACACCAGTGAGTACTAATTTCGATAACAAAAAAGAGTGATAATAGGAACATAATTATGATAAACAGTTCTCAAATCATCTTCTTTGATTTTCTATACAATAATCATCAAAAATAAATTTAAAAAAATAACAATCATAGATTTACAAATCAGCGATTAACAAGCACAAGTAAGCTGAAAAAAATTGTATGATATACAAATAATAGAATCAGCAAACAGCAATCACACATTCCCAAATCTTTAAAAAAGATGACACAGAATTCATAAATTTGCAAATGAGGGCAAATAAGAACTCGGATATAACAACTTCAGAAATCTTCAACATTTGAAGAAGCATAAATCAGCAATTTTAAGCAAATCAAGGCAAATCTCAAATCATCCAACGAGGGATTTAAACGCTCTCATCAACATGAGGACAAATCAGAAGGTGAGGGTTTCACAAATCAGAAAATGGGGGAATCAAAAATCCCTCTTGAACTTCACAAAATTAACAAGCAAATAACGTAAATTGAAAGAACATACCAGCTCCGTTGATAGAGAAACAGTGGAGACTAGACGCACAGCTCCGAGACGGTGGTGACACACACCCACTGGCATGGATACACCAGTAGCATCACAAACCGAGGGTGGCAACTGGGGCCACGAAGATGAACCAAGGAGAACTGGAGAGGCGTCGTCGTGGTTCCCACCATTGGAGGTGCTACCGGCGGCGGGTCAGGCTCCAGGAGTTCATGGCAGAGGAGAGGAGAAAGGGTAGAGAAGAGGAAAAAAGGGGTTAGGGTTGGATGCTGATGAAAATGAAATTGTATTTGGGGGTTAGGGTTGTTAATTAAAATTAAGGGCATTTTAGTAATTTTAAATATTTAGTCTCCATTTTTTATTTCGAACCAAACAGGATACTGAGACATAAATCAGTCTTGTACACTTTCACACCAAACACAATACTAATACTTATTTCTGTCTCTGTCTCTTGGTCTCTGTCTCTGTCTCGCAAACAAACGTTGCCTAAAGTATCTCTGCAAGTATTGCTACAACGGTCCAGGCCGGGTTGATGCGAGATGGATCGCTGCTCTAGAGGCATGTTGGAGAATATTCAAATTTAACCTTTACCGAATGTATCCATCAGTGGAAAGGTTACAAATTCATTTGCCAAATCAACATCAAGTGAGCTTCTATGATCACCAAACCATTCCTGAAATACTTAATGATGATTATTTCTCTAGAACAATGCTCACTGAGTTCTTTGCCCTAAATCATGAGGAGGACCAACAATCTAGGCATCTTCTATATAGGAAAATTCTAGAGTATTACACTTGGCACAACAAGAAAAAGGAATGGCGTCGGTGCAAGACACAGAGGAGATCCATCGGTCAAATTTATATTGTATCACCTTCAGAAGGAGAAAAATTCTATTTGTGTATTCTATTATCTAATGTCAGAGGACCAATCAGTTGGGATGACTTGCTAACAGTGAATGGGGTCCAATATTCATCCTTCAAGCAATCTGCTCAACACCGAGAATTGTTAAAGAGTGACAGTAACATCCGTGCGTGTTTGGTTGAGGCTTCTATTTTACAATTGCCATGTGTTTTACGAAGGTTGTTTGCAACCATCTTAATATTTTGTGAGCCTACAGATGTAAAAAGCTTATGGGATGAATTTTTTTCATATATGGTGGATGATTATCCGTCAACCAACATTACAACATCCTTAGTGTTCACAAATCGGCTACTCAGGGATATAAATGATATACTCCTTCAGCACGAAAAACAGATTACACGATACGATTTGCCAGCTCTAACTCATGAAAATGACAATGACAACTCGATACCCAGAGTTATCCAAGAAGAACTGTCCGTCGAAGTACCTCGAGAAGACCTGTGTTCCATAGAAAGATTGAACAATGACCAATGTAAAGCTTTCAAGTGCATTATGAATACAATTGATCGAAGAGAAAGTGGAGTGTTCTTTGTTGATGGGCCAGGAGGAGCAGGCAAAACATTTCTTTACAGAGCTATAATTGCAGAATTGAGAAATAAGGGTCATATTGTCTTGGTAACTGCATCATCAGGAATAGTTGTAACATTATTGCCTGGGGGTCGAATAGCTCATTCTAGGTTTAAGATCCCAATTAATGCAGAACCATCATCCATTTGCAACATAAGCAAATAATCATATCTTGCGAAGCTGATTAGACAAACAACAGCAATCATCTAGGATAGATGAAGCAATAATGGCAAATAAAGAATCGGTGCAATCATTAGACCACACTCTGAGAAACATATTAGCAAACGATATGCCATTTGGAGGAAAAGTGATGGTGATGGGAGGAGATTTTTGCCAAGTACTGCCTGTTGTATCGAAAGGTAGCAAGTCACAAATGATTTCAGCTTCTATAGTTAAGTCTCTTTTATGGGCTTCCACTAAAATTCTCCATTTGCGACAAAATATGCGATCTTCTAATGATCATGTTTTTGCTGAGTATCTTATGCGCATTGGTGATGGAATTGAGCCCACCATACATGAAGACTTTGTACGGATACAAGCAAATATGGCAATTTCGTGAGAGGGTGAAACATTGTTACACAAGTTAATAGAAGAAATATTTCCAAACTTACAATCTCATGGGTAGGATGCTTCTTACATGGTAGAAAGGGCAATATTGACGCCAAAAAATCATGTTGTGCAACAGCTTAATGATATAGAGAAGAATGAAATTTAGTCTCATTTGATGTGGTAGAAGGAGATGCTAATAATTTATATCAACAAGAATACCTTAACTCAGTTTCTACAGGCGGGTTGCCACCTCATGTGTTGAAGGTGAAAAAAGGTGCACCTTTGATATTATTGAGAAACATAGACCCTAAGGTCGGCTTATGCAATGGTACAAGGTTACTATGTCGTGGAACTTTTCAAAACATATTGGATGTAGAAATTTTAACCGGCCATCACTGTGGAAGAAGAGCTTTCTTGCCTC
This sequence comes from Arachis ipaensis, assembly GCF_000816755.2. Lineage (NCBI taxonomy): Eukaryota > Viridiplantae > Streptophyta > Magnoliopsida > Fabales > Fabaceae > Arachis > Arachis ipaensis. The sequence continues at coordinate 21,826,637 of NC_029788.2, forward strand.
GGATAAAACACAAAATTACAGAGAATTTGGGACTGCCTTTTATACTTATCCGGAAGCAATTTCCTGTAAGGTTGAGTTTTGTAATAACAATAAATAAATCACAAGGACAGACCATTCCTAAAGTAGGGATCTGTCTCCCTAAACATATGTTTAGCCATGGCCAATTATATGTTGCTTTATCTCGAAATATTTCTCAGTCAACTACAAAAATTTTAGTCAAAGAAGGAAAAATAGATGGAACAAGTGGAGAATTTACCAGAAATGTAGTTTTCAAAGAAATATTGTTACCTTCACCACAGGTAATTTATGTTCTTAGTAAATGTGTGCGTAGTTACTTCTTGGTACAATTCAGTCTACATATAATTTTAATCTTTAAATCTTTTTCATTGATATAGATATTTTAGTATACAAACTTCAATTTATTGACGACTAACTAGGGATGTCCATGGATCGGATTATATCCGCAGATCCGCAGTAAATATCCGCATCCGATTCGCAAATTGATCGGATCGGATCCGATCCGCACCCTTTGCGGATCGGATCGCGGATATCTGCTCTACATCCGCGGATCCGCAGATCCGCACTATAATAATTAATAAATAAATAAATAAATATATGTTTGGTATTATATTTACTTGTTTGTATGTTTTAGTTAGTAATTATTATTCATATATTGTATTATTTTATTTTTGTTATTTAGAGAGAGTTTGATTAAAAATATTTTAGGAATAAATAAGTTTAAAAGTATGAAAGAAATATTTTTATCGAATTCTTTTACATAGAAATATGATTAAAAAGAGAAGGTTTAATTATGCGGATATATCCGATATCCGATCCGATCCGCAAATGTGCGGATCGGATCGGATCGGATCCGGCACTAAAAAGTGCGGATATCATATCCGATCCGATCCGAGGAAATTATGTGGATCGGATAGAATTTTCGGCCATATCCAATCCGATCCGATCCGCGGATACCCCTACGACTAACGACTTATATTTTTTTAATAGACAATTTGATTTCAAAGGAGCTCATCAAATATGCCAAGAGATAAAGACAACGAACTTGAACATCTGTTTTACGCAACAGGTATGTACTAATTATCATTAATTGAGACATACTATGTATACTAGAAATATGTTAACAAATATCAATTACAGGAAGAAAAATTCTAAAATCTCTGAAGTGCATGGAAAGATGAGCAAGCAATTGTATCAATCAAACCAATAGACAATAAAGTAATTTTTTAAATTAATTACTGTCAAAATTGCATTAATATACATACTTCTATTTCTATGTTAGTAATCATAATGTTATCTAATAGGTTCATTCCCTTCAAATTTATTCTATTGGTTGGGGAGGAACGATTAAAACAAACAAGACCCAATTCTGGAAGATGATAAAAAAGGAAATATTGCTCCAACAACATATAAGGTAATGCAATCATCGTAATCAGAATGTTATTAATATGCCTATTATCTATCCCCTTCTATATTCTTCTTTTTCTATTACATAAAGGAAAAAAGTATATGCCTAAAATATTAAAAGGTTACTCTGAGATTGCAATGGAGATTATGTTTCCCATGTTAAATAAAGTTACAAAAAATAATTTTAAACCAATGATAATAAATTAAACATTTTTCTTTTTCCAGCAACAAACTCAGGAGCAGAACCAACTCATGTTAGTAAAGAACAACATTGTAGGCACCTATCATTAGATTAAGAAACCGCAAAAAATAGAGGTAATATCGGATAATTATAGATTTGAATGCTCTACGGAGGGTTTAATGGCTTCTTTTGTTGTGCATGTGTAGGAAATCCAATCTCAAAAAAGAAATTTTAATTTTACAGGTTTTATTTTTTTTATTGTTAAATTGTCGTTCAAATATAATGAAATTTGTATTGGCATATGGTATATTTTATTTATTTCTAAATTTTGTAGTTCTTCAAGGCTCAAGAATTTATTGATAAGGAGATGTATGAGAAATTGCTAAAGATTTTTACTCGGTACAAATTCAGAAATTACTTTAGGTTTATCTTAACGTTTTTACTTATAGTTTGATCTATAATTCCCAAAAAAAAAAAGACATAATTATTTTTCTTTTTTATATTTTTTGTAGACACATGAAAGATTCTTCAAATACAAATTCATACTTTGGCTTATCACTAAAAAAAAGGTCCATAAACAAAGAAAAAAAAAATACTTTTGAATATGGCTCATCTTTTGTAAACAATTATATTTTTATATTTATTTTTATGACTTTGAGTTAGATAGAAGAAGATAAAATATTATTATAATAACTATTTTATGGATTATGTATTTGTAGATAAGTGACGTATGTGTTCATTATAATTAAATCATTTTCATATTTTTATTGTTTATAGATAGGTAATATATGATTATTTTAAGTTGAACATTTCTATATTATTATAAGCTATTTTATATTATTATTTTTATGTTATTCAAATTTAAAATTTAAAAAATTATTAAAATAATCAACTTTAAATCCTATAAAAAAAACAGCTGCAATGCTTATTAAGCCGTTAGTAATGGATAATTATAAAGAATTTATTTTAATTGTGTTAAATTTTTTATTTTATTTGGAGAATAAAATGTATTTATTTGTATTATTAAAAACGATGAAGAAGTTTAAGTATCGTGGGCTCCGATGTTAGTTTCACTGGTATTGAAATTTTTATTCATTGGTATTGAAGGTAATTATTATTATTATTATTATTATTATTATTATTATTATTAGGGATAAGTACGATTTTGGTCCCAAAAGTTTTGCGTCAGAATCGAAATCGTCTCTCTTCTAATTTTCGATTTAAAATCATCCTAAACGTTTTTTTCGTATTAAAATCGTCCTTTTAATTTTTTTTGGACAAAAATACCCTCACCACTACCAACACAATTACCTCCTCCACCACCACCACAACCACCACCACCAAACCACACCAAACCAAGAAGCAGAAACAGAAAGCAAGACCACCACCACCACCAACACCAACACTAACACCAAGAACACCAAACAACACCAAACCAAGAAGCAGAAACAGAAAGCAAGAAAACAAAAAGCAAGAAAGCAGAAGCAGAAAGCGATGCAGAGGCGGAGGCAGAGGTGGCGAGGCGGCGAGGTAGTGACCCTGACTCTCGCGTTTGACGATTTTAAAATGAAATGCAACATTAAGGACGATTTTAAGTAAAAAATTACATCAGGGACGATTTCGATTCTGGCCCTCAACGTTAGGGATCAAAACAGTACTTATCCCTTATTATTATTATTATTTATTTTGTTGGGCTTCGTTGGTTTTAATTTGTTATCTATAACAATATATAATGCTAAAATCTATTTTGGTGTCTAAAATTCTTTTCTAATTTTGCCCTTTTTAATAATCTATCCTATTGTATGTCAGTTATTTCTTATCTCATTAATTCATATTTACGGAACTTCTATAAGTATCTCTTTCTTCCCTTACTATCTCTTATCTCATATTACTAACGTAAAACCTAATATAATTTGCTTTCCATCGTTAAATAAAAGTGTAAAACTATGCTAGGGGACTGACTTAGCAAGATATCAATGGAAGATTTATGTAGAAGTGGTCGACCAACTTGGTAAGACTATGCTAGGCGATGAAGACAAAATATGAGTGAAGAACCGAGGCAGCAACACCTAGCCAAAAGGCGTGCCAATTATACTCTAAGTTATACTTCTAATTAATAAATTTATGTGGTTAGTTATCATTTAATTTGAATTATTTATACAATATATCTATGTTAATGTATTCTTAGTATCATTTATTTATAATTTATCTACTGAATGTACTCTTAAGTTTTCAAAATATATTATTTTTATGCCAATAATAAATTTTTTAAATATTCAGATACAATAATAAAGGAATTGGTCTAAATAATAGATCGAATGCTGATAATATGAATAGAAATTCTGTATATTTATTTAATTGATAATATATTTTTTCTTAAGTTTTGATTCAATAAATCTTCAATTATTCTCCTAAATAATATTGTTATAGATATTATTATATTATTTTAATGTACTTTAAATTTATAACAATATAAAATGATAATACCAAGAGTTTTTGTGTCCATATTTAAGTTCTTATTGATCTTGACGAGAAAGAGTTATTATTAAAAAGAATTCTCATGTACAACCGTCAAGTTACTTTAAATAAAAAATTTTTTATCCATTTTAAACAGCAACTTCGTCAAAAATTTTCTATTGGATGTAAATCATTGTTGCAGATTTTTAAAGAATAAAAGTAACAAAAGTTTAAATATTACTCCTAAAAAAAGGTTTATTATTAAAAAATTCTTCCGTTAGTTACGTTAAATAAACAAATTTCTACCCATTTTTTCACAATAATCTCATTAAAATTTTTTTTTATTGGATGTAAATTATTGTTGTAGATTTTTTTTATTTGGATATTTTTTAAAGAATAAAAGTAGAATAGTTCAATAAAGACAATTTAAAAAAAAAATAAATTTACACAGAATAATATACTCTTCAAATTGTTATCATACTCTTTTAATATACTCTAGGTACCTACACAATATATAATATCAATTGGCGTCTAAATTTAAGTTTCAATATTACCCTTCATGAGAGAAGTTTATTATTAAAAAAATTTCTCCCGTACATCCGTCAGTTAAGTTGAATAAAAAAACTTTCACACATTTTTTACGGTAACTTTATTAAGAATTTTCTATTGTATGTAAATTATTTATGCGATTTTTTTATTATGGATATGCTTTTAAAATAATAAAAGTAAAATAGTTTAAAAATATAATATTTGTACCAATTTATCAGGATTCATCTTACATATAATATTCATTCATTTGAGTTCATTCATGGAGTACCTTATAAAAATTATATTTAAGTAATTTTTTTATCTTATAACCATTTTATATTTTGGGATTTAAAATTTTGTATTTTTTTTTTATTCAAGCTTTATTTTTATGTTTTATTTTAGTTTTGTTAATAAAAAATATTAACATTAGGTTCAATTTTTTAACTTTTAGGATAAATAAAAAGATGGAACCTTTTTTATAAATTAGATGATTGAAAAACTTATTTATTATTAGAAGAAATTAAGTCTATTTTTTCACTATAGAAATACATATAATTCACTGTTGAATGTAATCAAAATAAATATATATTTATTTAATTTTTTAAATTTTGCATTAATTATTAAAATCATGATATAATAGATGTACTCATATTAAAAAAATAAAAATGACTTCATAACAAGGTTCAGAAAATCGGACCTGTCATCAAACCGCTCTAGTCACTGGTTCACTGTCTAATCGGTCCAACCGGTGGTTCAACCGGAAAAACCGTTTTAGAATAGAATAATAAATAAATTATAAATAAACATCCTAAAATATAATTATAGTCTAATATAAATCTTAAAATATCTTCGAAATTTAAAACACTACATAAAATATCATCAACCAAATACATATGATCTTATCAAAATCCAAACTTAAAAGTTAAATAGTAATAAAAGCATATCTAAATATTAATCCCAACATCATGGTTTATCAATCATCAAAATCCGCAAGAACCTGTTGCAAATCTGCTTCGGTGGGATGATCTTCACCTTCATTCCCACCCTGTTGAGCGGAAGAATCAAGAGATGCAGCATAAAGACCACTACTACCACTGCCACTTTAATATAAATCAGCATCAATTTCACCTAATAAAATACACATGTTATCATTATATTATAAACTAACAACATTCTAATAAATCATTAGAAACTAAATATACTATACTCACGCAATAAGTCATCCACATTACTAGGAAGATCAGGCTCTTTCTCTACAACCTCTTCAGTCACCCAAAAGTCAACTTGACTGATGGTTTCATAATCAATTGGATCATATTGTGTCTTTTGCATTGTTATCAGCAGTTGCTTCTTGATTAATACTATTTTCCATAACTGAAATTAATAAAACAGATATGAAATTAAAAACAGCCACAACACAATGAAAATTAACCATGTTCTTAACCTAAAGCAGGAGCCAAACACAATGAAAATTAACAGCATGTTCTTAACCACAACACAAGACCATATCAGCAATTCTGCCTACAGCATTCAGCCATTCAACAATATTGCAAAACAGAGTAAGTTTTCACTTTCCAGCATTAACAAAACACTAAAACGGAGTAACAAATTAGGTGTTCTGGACTAAAACAGAGTAAGTTTCTAGCATATTAGGTGTTCTGGACTAAAACAGAGTAGTAAATTAACAATTACAAAGCAGCAAAAGTGCAAAATACTAAAACAGCAATAAATTGAACAAAAATCGCGTAACGGGTAAACTAAGAACGTCTTCATGTTTCTATATCAACTGAGGAAAAAAAACTCCTAGGGTGAATTTGGAATATAATAAAATAGAAATCGGAATTAATTTAATTTTAAGATTATTTTTTTCTTATAATAAACAACAAACAGAAATTGAAGACCGAAGAAGACCGAAGAGGCGAAGAATGAAGAACGCAGACCCAAGACCCAAGATGAATTGAAGAATTATGGAACAAAAATTGAAGAGGAAGTTCAGAGAAGATAAAGACGAGGAATCACTCACCTGGGTTCGAGAGGCCAGCGAAGACTAAGAGAATCTGCCGAGTGACTAGGTTCCGGACACGGGAAAGAGGAAGAAGCGACAGTGCTGAGGAACAGGCGACGGCGGTGGTGCTGACGACCTTAGAACCGCGGCAACGATGGAGGGCTACTGGGCTGGGAATGCTTCAGACTTCAGAAGGCTAAGGTTCACCACGAGTGGAGTGAGACTGTGAGACTGAGATGAATGAATGGGGGAAGAAGGGGGGGTGGTTCACGAGTGGGTCCGGGTCGGGTTTCATTTTTTTAAAAATAATTAAAAAATGGCGTCGTTTAGAGGAACCGGCCGGTCAGTGGTCCGGCCCAACCGGCCGTTTTTGGCCGGTTCACCGATTTTCCAGCGGTTATTAGAGGAGGACTTGACCGCTTGCATCGCCGGTTCACGGTTAAATCGGTCGAACCGGTCAGTTCGGTCCAGTTTTCTGAACCTTGCTTCATAACTATTTTTTGTTGGAAGGAAACATAAGTGAATAACTATAAAGTCTAATTTAAACAACTATAAATGAGTAAAATAAGTAATAAAAAATGGACATAAAATTTAACTTTTTTATTATTTGGTACAAAATAAAATAAATCACTGTTCTCATATATAATGACATATAATTTAACATTATCCTTTTCTAGAGCCATCTATTTTTTAGTTTTTATCCTTATATTTGTGCTTTATTTTAATTTTATTAAACTAAAAAATACTAATGTCATTTAACTTTAATTTTTAACTTTTATCATAAATAAAAATATGTGACTTTGTATGCATTAGATAATAAAAAAAATACTCATAATAAAAAGAGTTAAATTTACTCGTTCATTACATTTATAGGAGTGTAGATGATTCACATAAGAGTTACGAGGATTTTTTTAACTTTATTTTTAAAGTAGTATTCACTCCCGAGTGTAATTATTATGAACTAACATATGGTGGTAACTAATTGCGATTGAAGAGAAGATAGAAAGAAAATAAAAAACGGAGAAAGAAAGAGAGAACAACCCAATATAAGAGTGGTAATGATGCATATATTAGATAATGATAAGAAAAAAGAATAATGATAACAAAAATTAAAAATTCTAAAAGAATAATAAAACTAAAGATACTTTAAAATGTTGAATATAAAATTATAAAAAATAAAATTTTTTAGCTATTAAAATTATGCGAAAGAAAGAGTGATTTAAATATAAATTTTTATAAATTTATAATTGAAAAATGAATAAATTTACAAATATTTATAAATTTATATCTTCATTGTTATACATAGTAACAACGTAATAATTTTAGTATTATACCTAAATTAATTTAAATTTAATTATTCTATATATTAAAAAAAATAAATAACTTATAATTTTTTTTATTTTTATCTAATTATTCTATGAAATTTTTTTGAATGTTTGGTATCTTACATTTTTTTAAAATGATAAAATATGACTTAACAAACAAGTATGAAAAATAAGTATCTATATAATAGTTATTCATCTAGATATCTAAATCAAACAAAAAAAAATAATTCTTTTAACAAAATTTTAAACAACGCAAAAGTTAACGCAATGGATATGTATGGATCAAAGTGATAAACACAAATGAGAGCTGCGATAAAGATATGGTGGTAATTGATTGCGGTTGGGGTTAATAGAAGAACAAAATAAAGAATGAGAATAAAACAAGGCAACAACGATGGCGAGACAATAATAGTTATACATGTAAAAAAAATAATAAGAAAAAATAATAGTGTATAATATGATGAGATGATATATCATATTAAAAATTAATATTAATTTATTTTTTAATTATTGATATTAAATTTATAAATTTAAAAATAAAAATATAAAAATACTTTTTCAACTCAATAGATCTTCATGCTCAAAATAGCATGCCCATATGATAGCCTAAAATTAGTTTTTTGACCAATAATTCACCTTCTCAACCTAGTCCAATGACAACAAAAACCAACAAAAATAATTACCTTCATTAAATCATTAACAATCATTATATACTTTTAACAAACTTTTGCCGCCACTGTTATTCTTTAGGATGTGTCTGCTCTTTCAACAACAATGCCAACACATCTCATTGGATTCCTTCACCACCTCATTTCAGCAGGTGCTGAAAAATTCTTGTTTTAAAAAGTGTTTTATATTAAACATTTTCCTTCTCTTTGAATTTTGCAGATGTCAATAAACTTCATTTTAAGGATAATATTGTAGGTGTAAACATGGGATCGACTTGGCTAGTTAGACCGAACTAGTGAACCAGTTATAGGACAGGTCCAGTCAAAACATAGAATTGAATAAAGAAAAGAATTGGCGAAAATCAATTTGACCAGACCGATTTTATTAAAATTAGATATTCGATGGGTTTGAGAAATTCGAACCGATTCAAAAATAATTTTAACGGTTATCATTTTGATTTTTCAAGGAAAAAAAAGAGAAAAATAGAACCCTAATTCAGCGAAGGATCCCCTTCCCCAAACGGCAGAGGAGCTCAGTGCGGCGCCTTAACCTTCTCACTCTCACGGAGCTGCTTCCCTCTCTCAAAGAAAGAAAAGAGGTGACAAACCCAAGCCTCCATTGCCACCGCCGTTCTTCTCATCGCCATCGTCCCGCCGTTCTTCGCCAACTTTTTTAATTCGCGTCACCAGCTTCTTCGCCTGGTCCCGCATGCTTTGTCACCTATCGCCAGGTCCTGTTCGTCGCGTAGCCAACCTCTTTGCCTGGTCCAGCTTCGTCGTCTGTCGCGTCGCCTGGTCCAACTTCGTCGTCCCTCGCATGCTCGTCGCCGGCAGTCTTGCTTCCTCTCCCTCATATTCTACTAGTTCTCTGCGTTGTAATTATAAGGAGAAGGACGCAGTGTCGCTAGCTTCTCCGCGTCACATTCTTGCTCCTCTTTCGTACTCTGCTCGTTGGAAGACACTGAAGGTTACTTAATTTTTCTTGCTTACTCTTTTCGTTGTTAATCTGTTGTTCATAAAAAATGTGATTTGATTAATTTAGTTTTTATTGTGTACAAAATGATTTAGTTAAAAACAATTAGTTAATTGTATGTGTTTGTAAGCTCTGATCTCTTATAATGCTATGTATGTAATGTAATTGACTAATTGTTTGGTCATGAATTTATGATGAGACCTGAATTTATCAATTTGTTGAATTGGAGATTTGAATTTATTGAATGGAACTTTGCTAATTACTAATTTAGTTATGCTGATGACGGTAGATTTTGTGTTTATTTGCTAATTTTGAATTTGGAAAGAAAAATGTTTGGATATTGATATTTAGTTATTTAGTTTACTTTGTGGTTATGATATTATGATTCTTCTAATAAAAATATTTTCTGAAAGCCATTCCAAATTAACGAAACTTTTCAAAAATCTCTCACCTGAAAACCATTTATAATGGGGGTGCACCTTATTTTTAATTTCAATTTTGAGGGTCCGGAAATTACCATTGTTTATAATGGTTTGTTTTTTTTTTTTCGCAACAATAATGGTGTGGTCTTTATAAAGGTTCTGAAAACCAGTTCGAACTAGCCGGTCAAACCGAAAATCGTTGCTAAAGATGGTTTGGATAGAAGCCGAAACTCTTTTTTTTTTTTTCGCAACAATAATGGTGTGGTCTTTATCAAGGTTCTGAAAACCAGTTCGAACTAGCCGGTCAAACTGAAAATCGTTGCTAAAGATGGTTTGGATAGAAGCCGAAACCGGTGATGGATTGCCAAACCGAATCGTGACCCGGCTGATTTTTGAATTTTGCAAAAAAACGCAGCGTTTTGTCACTTTGTGTTTGGATTTTGGAACCCTAACTCCCTAACCAGTTACCATTACCTGGTACCCTTCTACTCTCTAGTCTCTGGTACACAACGGGCAGAAGGAGAACGCGAAGCAACTTCCAACGCAACTTCTAAAGCCACCGCCGCTGTCGCAACTTCGGGCCGTTCGAAGTCACCGGCGCAACCTTTGTCCAGCCAATACCGCCATTTTTCTCTTCGAAAATCGAGACCACCGCCAGCTCTGTTCGCGCAGCCACTGTCCGTCGTGCAACCATTTCCTGTCGCCAGCTCTGTTCAACACTTTCACTGTATTGTTATTGGATTGTTGGTAATTTTTAGGTATGGATGAGAGTATCATCGAGCTCGTCTCACACTGAGCCACTCTCCTTCTCCTTTCTCTCATCGAGCTCCTCCCTCACTCCCTCACTTCCATCTAGCCACCGTCTTAACTTCCTTACCCTCCATTGTGCAGCCACTGTCGCAACATCCCTCTCCTCCGCAGGCACCTTCTTTGTTTCATTGCGCTCCTGTCCCTTCAGCCGTGTCATCCCTTCGGCCGTGCTCCCTGTCCCCCTTTAGCTCAGTCTACTTTGTTCTAGCTTCTAGGTATTAATTTTTTTTGTAACTATAATTGACTAATTGTTGTTAGTTAATATGTGAACTGTAATTTTTCATTATTGTTGTTTAGGACTGTGGATAATTTTGAATAATTATTGTTAGTTAATCTGTGAACCTTGCTGTTGTTACTTGTTACTGGGTTGAATAATTTTGAATAATTTTGGCTGTTAAGATTACTGGTTGGAGTGGGTTGCTGTGGATTATTGTGATATTGTAATTGAATTGTATTGTTTGCTCAGACTGTTCAGAACAAAGGCAATGGCTTTAGTTTATTTTAATTTTCGTTTTCTATTCTTCTTCATAGCGGTATTCAAAACCGATCTAAATCGAACCAAATTGACCAACCGAACCAAACAAACTGAAAAAACAAAAAAATGATATTTTTCTATTTTTTTTTTGCGGTTTGGTTTTCGATTTTAATAGAGAAAACTCTAACCGAACCGAACCGGTTACTTAAAAAATCCTAAAAACCAAACCCCCAACCCCAAGTAGCCGCCACTACCAAGGTTCTGAAAATCGGTTCGAACTGGCCGATAGAACCGTGAACTGGGATAAAAAGCGAATCGGTCATATACCAAAACCGGAAGATTCAGAAACCGCTGTTGGACCGTCGAACCGGTTGGTTGACCGAACCAGGACCTGACCGGTTTTCTGAAATTTGCTCAAAACGACGCCGTTGGTTAGAGGAACTCTAACCCTTACCCAAAATGCACAGCACCCTCTTGGCCTCTCCTCTCTCACAGTCTCACTCAGCCACTCTCCTCCTTCCTCTCATTGAGCTCGTCCCTCACTCCCTCACTTCCCTCTCTTTGGCCTCTAAATGAACACACTGAAGAACGCAGAGAAGAGAACTCGAATGCAGCTTGGAGGAAGCACCGAAGCAACCCTCCATCTCGTAGCCGTTCTTCAACGTTCAGCCACCGCCGCCGTCCGCATTGCTACAGCTTTGGCGCAACGTCGCCCCTGTTCGCCGCGCGTCCGCCTCCTTTTTGGACAAGCTTCTGCCTCTGTTTTTTGGCCAACCCTTGTTCTGCCCTTTTGGCCAACCCTTGTTCGAGCTGCTTAGCCCTCTGTTCAGCCCTCTACGCCGTGTGTTCGAGCCTCTGTTCAGCCTCTGTTCCGCCGCCTTTCAGCCACCGTTCTGCCGTTGTTCAGCCTCCATTCAGTCATCTCTGTCGCGTTTTAAAGCTCCTCCCTCTCCCTGTACTATTTGAATTTCAGAATTGCTCCATCCTAGGGTATTTTTTTCCTTCTTCTTGTTCTTTCTTGCATTAATTATTCAGTTATTGTTTTATTTGGTTGTTGTTTTCATGATTAGTATTTTTTCTAGTTCTTATTTTGTTGTTGGTTTGCTGTAGTTTAAAATTTTAATTGTTCTTGTTATTTTGATTTTCAGTTTTAATTGATCTTACTAACTTATTAATTTGATAAATTATTGTTTTGGTGTTGTTCTTGACCTTTTGATTGTAATATTGTGTTTTGCTGTTGTTGATTTAATAAATTGTTCATTGAGTGGAAGATGAAAACCTGCCATGTTAAAACTGTTCCTGCCATGTTAAAACTGCACCTATTGGTTTAGTATAGCGCAATCCCTGCTTCCAAAGAGATTCTACCACCATGCTTGGACCTTCTCTGAGGTTAGCCCGATGATGATTAAGGATGTAAATCTTGTGGCCCACTTTAGGAATTGACTTTTTAGTTTTTCTTTTTTTTTTTAAATTGGATGTCAAAATTTTGTTTGTTGATGCTCGTAATTTTGTTTGTTGATGTGTGAATATATTCTTTTATATTCCTCACTAAGTCGTAGTGATTTGTATGCCTTTGATCCCATAGCCTTTGTTAGTTATTGTTGCATATTGGTAGATAGAAGGTATCAAATTTTGTGACATGTGGTAGTAACTAGTAAGTAGAGTAGTTTATTCTTTTCTTTTCTTTTCTTTTAGAGATATGTCAGATAGAATAATGTATATACTTTTGAAAACCAAATTGTTTCTTTTGAACCAAAATTTAGGTAATTACTCTTTTCTAAATATGCAAGCAATTCTTTATAGTTGGCCATGAAAGCTTTCATTTTCTTTCTAGTATTAGTTCATGTTGTGAATGACCTTGTTTTGCAAATAAAACAGTTGTGAATGAGCTTGATTTTATTTATTATTTTATTATAAAACGGTTATTTTGCCGCCGTTCTCTCAGCCAATAACGTCGCCGGACAGCACCCTCTCGGTGGCCCTTCCTCGTCGCGCTTCCCTCTTCTCGCTTCCCGGCGTGGTACTTTCTTTTCCGACCTTCCTCATTGTGCTTCCCTCTCCTCGGCGGGCATCTGTCTCTCCCTCCCTTCCTCGTCGTCCTCCACGCCCAGCAGCCGCCGCCTCCTCCACGCACCAGGAGCTGCGTCATCCTCCACGAACAACATTCTTCGTTTCTTCCAAAACTTGAGAGGAGTCACCAATATTTGATTCCATCCAATTCACCCTTCACAAACCCTAATTTTCAACCAGGTAATGTTCCACCTAGTTTTTCTTTCTTTTTCCCTTTCAGCATTCCTTCTAACCTTGTTTTATCGAATCCTAGGGTTTATCACTCATAGAATTTGACGATTTGATTCATGTTGCGTTGAAGAAATCATGTAATTTGGCTTTCAATATTTTTTCCTGTTAAAATAATTGCTCGATTGGTTGTTTATTATATATCGATGCTAATTATGTGTGGATCATGCCATGTTTAATCACTGTATTTTGTGTAGATTGTATAACAAAGGAAATTTCATGGCTTTGATGGTTATGCACTTATGCTTGTGGTTTTGGTAATTTGACCAGAAGCATTAGTTCAAATAATTCAATTAATCGTTCATCGTACTTTCTTTCTATTGTATTAATCTTATGAAATGTAACTTGGGGTTACTTTTGAAGCAAAAATTTGCGGAAAGTTTTGTGTAATTTGTTGTTATTTTTTGAAATTGCTAATAATTTTATTTGTTGTGTTTCTGCTTATGATTTTATATGACTAGGTGTTTATAATTTTGATTTTTAATTCTATTTTTATGAATCTGTGAATTGTATAATTATGTGTTTATGATTTTGGTTTTAGCTATGTTTGTCTGTTTGTGTCTTTCTTGGATTGTGAATTTGTGATGCTATGACATGCCTTGTTTTGTTTGGCTAATTTTTCTTTTTTACCTTTTAAATAGTATTAGCTTCTTGATTTGATTAGTTTTGTTTATTCTAGTTTTAGTTTATATGAGCTTGCTTGAATTTGATATTTTTTTTGTGTTGAGCACTTGAATCCTTTCCTGATTGAATGTGCTAACTAGATTTGAAGGTGCACATATATTAGAAGTCCTTGTTGGATTTGTGAACATGAAAGAAGGTATTATTAGTTTAAATTTATTCTGCATTCTATTTCATTTGCATTATCACTATTAAAAATATTTGTCTTCTTAACAAAGGTACCAATGTAAAGATAGCATCTCCTCAATCCGTGTTAATCACTGGTGCATCATGATTATTATTATTGTTGTTGTTGTTGTTGCTGAAAATTTATTTTTATCTTTTATTGTGTTGACTATTGAACTTTTAATGACTTCAATTGGCGTATTATAATTTCTTTTGTCGTTGAATTTCATTGTATTAAGATTTTTGTTAGTTATTGTGTTGTATGATTTCATGTTATGACTTTGTGAAATAGTATGACAGGTTTTTTTAAAATTAATTGAAAAAACCGAACCAAACCAAACGGCAGTTTTAATAAACAATTGGATTGGATGACTTTTTTCTAAATAACTGAACCAAATCGTACCGCGAACACCCCTACTTCTTCATTCTTTGCTCAAAACATTGATTTTTGTTTGGGATTCTGCTAGTAGCACTCAGATTGAAATTTGAATCATTAAATGGTTAGCTCTGCTCCGATGCTGTATTGTGCATTTGTTACTTTGTTTTCTTAGTTTGGGTTGAATCATTGAAGGATTAGTTGATTTAGTTCACTGGTTAACCTTGTTAGTCTTTATTAAAATTGTGCTGCTGTTTTGTGTTTTTTATATGTAGTGATGTACTGCTAGGTTTTGTAACTCAATTGTACTTAGATTGTGACTGACTTGATGACTTAATTGTGCTTTAGATTAAAATTATTGAATGATTAATTGATTATTGATTAACTATGGCTGCTCTGTTGTGATGCTGTTGCGTTTTGTGATTTTTATACAGTAACGTGTTGTATTGTGACTATCTTGATGACTTAGTTGTGTTTAGATTGTATGATTATTGATTAATTGTGCTGTTGTGTTTTGTGATTTTTTTAGTGATGTTGTTTTATGTTTTGTGATTCAATTGTACTAGCTGTAATTATGATGTAAGGTGTTTATTTATAATTTATTTATTATTTTGTTATAAAATAATTTTTCAGTTGAATTACGGTTGAAACTCTTGTTAGAATTGATTGTTAATTGCCTAATTGATTGTTAAGTGTTAATAGGCTAAGTTGCTGCAATGTGATTGTTAATTGTCTAATAGATTGTCAATGTGATAGTGTGATTAGAATTAGATAATAGCCTGTGTTAGAATTGATTGTTCATTGCTAATAGATTCTGTTAGAATTGATTAATTGCCTATTTGATTGTTAATTGTTAATAGGCTCTGTTCCTGTAGTGTGATTGTTAATTGCTTAATTGGATTGATTGCTAATTGCCTAATTGATTGTCACTCTTATTGTGTTAAATTAAAATATTATTGTAGTATTGACTAATTTTATGTTTATCTTCGTATTAGTTATTTTTAGAGATTGAGATTTGATTGTTGTTAAAGTGTTGGTGAAGATATGTATTTCAAAATTTAATATAAGTTTTGACTATTTTATACTTTTTTTTAGTAGGATTGTCTCGGTTGGTTCAACCAATAATCTACCAGTTGAACCAGTGACCTAGTAGTCTGACCGGTTTGATCACCGGTTCAGTTTTGACAACTATGGATAATATCATATTTCTGAAAATCTGTATATATATGTACGTATATTTATATTTATGTGTATGCTATGTAAATTACATCATACTGATAATATAATAGTTACTTATATTTATCAAAATATCAATCATCTCATGCAATTTTCTGGCATTGCTGCTTTGACTGAAGTGCTTTTTCCATGTTGACTTAATAATTGAGAGATAGTATGATTCACGATTCATAATAAGATTTTTGTTATGGAAGATCATTGTTTGAGGCCTAACTAGAGATCTGTTGTAATTGTTTCATAGTTGGATAGCAGAATATAAAAAAACTGGTAGCAGAATATATCAGATAGGCCCTAACTCGGTATCCTCTTTGCTGTTCTTTTGTAGCAAGTCTTTGAAATCTCAGTGGTAGCCACTGCCACATCTCCAAATTAACAGTTTTGGATTTGTTGAAATTCCTTCCATGGCTAAGAGAAGCAATGACCCTTGTTCTACCGGAAAATTCTCTAATGAAAAACAGAATCGTCAAACTGAGTTCTCTGCACGGTATGGATTTCTGCAATACATGTCAAGTTTCATTATTTCCTCCAAACCCATGAATGAGAGAATCACATTTGTAATCACTTTTAGTGTTTTTGTTGTTTTTTAACATTTATAGTTGTTTCCTTTTTCAGGAGGCAAAAGATAGCACAGCAGAGGAAGTCTCTCCCGATAGCTTCTGGTATTGGCTGAGCTTGATTTTATATTTTTCTTCCTTGTTATGTTTTTCCTAGTTATTTTCGGTTTGTGTTGTGATAATCCGGATTATGCTTGTTGTCATCATTGTGTACTCTTGTAGTTGAGAAAAGACTCATTGAAGAGGTCCAAAAGAATGATATTTTGATTATCGTTGGAGAAACAGGAAGTGGGAAAACTACACGTAGGTCGCATCTTATTTTTTATATAATTCATGATTTAGTTTTTCTATAAAAGTAAAGGAAAAAAGGCTTTTTTTTAGGTATAGCAGATTTTCACCATGTTCTATATATTCCATTTTACTATGTAGAGATTCCACAGTTCCTGTTTGGTGCTGGATTTTGTCGTGATGGAAAAGTGATTGGGATAACTCAACCGAGACGCGTAGCTGCCATTACAGTTGCAAAACGGGTTGCTGAAGAATGTGGTGTTGAGTTGGGCCAGAAAGTTGGGTACTCTGTTAGATTTGATGATACTACTTCCAGCTCAACAAGAATTAAATATATGACAGATGGATTGCTTCTAAGGTATACGTGTAACATGGATGTTTGGATATCTTTTTCCGTTTCCAGTAAGATTCATTTTGTGAGACTTTTACTGGGAACTTGGCCAATCAGAATTTGTTGCTCTTCTCAATACTAAAATACAGAAGAAATTATGATTTACTTTGGTGGAGGTGTCTTTCTGCCATTTGTTTTAAGTTGTTTTCTTTAAGAATGGGCTAACCAAACCACGTTCTTCACAAATCACCCTCTTTGACATGGATTTTAGTTGTATATGATTTTAAGCAGCTAAGGAGATTTCAATTTGAAATATCTATTTTCTGTAGATTGTAAGTGCAGCTTTTTGTATAGGATAGCTTATGTGTTTCTTTATACTTATAGGGAAGCATTGTTGGATCCATATCTTTCTAAGTATTCTGTTATAATTGTTGATGAAGCACATGAGAGAACTGTCCACACTGATGTCTTGCTGGCCTTGCTAAAAAATGTACAATCTGCTCGGTCAAGATCTGTTGCTGATGATCAGGGCGTTAACTTTGGAAAAAAGATTGTGAATGCTGGCATGTCACTGGAGAAAGAATACGGTGGTCAGAGCAGCAGTTTTCTTAAAAAGGATAACCACGAAAAGTATGCTCCATTGAAGCTAATAATTATGTCTGCTAGTCTTGATGCTCACACTTTCTCCGAGTATTTTGGCAGTGCCAAATCTGTTCACATCCAAGGGAGACAATTTCCTGTGGATATATTTTACACATGCCATCTAGAAGAAGATTATTTAGATGCTTCCTTGATAACAATTTTCCAGGTGATAGGTTTAATTAATAACCACTTCATTTAATCTAATATAATGCAATTGATATTTTATTTGATTGTAATGAGAAATCTTTAGATATTTTACAATGCATCACTCTTGGTTTCTACATATGCATTTATGGTATTTACAGCTTCATAACTCATGCGATGGCTCACTCCATTCATTCTCATTAGTGCATTGAATCATCCAGCGATATTGCCGTGTATATATTATAAATTAAATCATATGGTATACGGTTATAACAATGTAGTGAGTGATGGATGACTGAGAAACAAAGTTCATAGCTCTATTGCTTAAACTCATATCATTGATCTATAGATTCATTCAAAGGAGGGCCCTGGCGATATACTAGTATTTCTGACTGGTCAAGAAGAGATTGAATCAGTTGAAAAGCTTATCAATAACAGACTCACTCAGTTTCCTGAAGGGAGTCAGAAGCTTCAAGTTGTGCCTATATTTGCAGCTCTTCCATCTGAGCAGCAGTTGCAGGTCTTTGCACCAGCTCCGTCTGGGTTTCGCAAGGTATCTCATCTTTGCATTCATCTTTCATTTGCTCTGTCTCTCAACTGATTCAATAAAACTAAAGGGAAAATATATTTAAGTTAGACGTTTGTAAAATTGGATTCACATATTTAAAATGATTGATAGATTTGGTCTAGGTTTCCATTAAATATTGTGAAGCATTCTGTTTTGTCTGACCATGTCTACAATTTAAAGTGAAATGCCGGTGGCCTCATTTTAGAGTTGAATATGCATATGCACATGCTTTTAAATTCATATATAATTTATTTTCAAGTAAGGTTCACTGTAAGTGCTACCAGCTTTTCCATAACAACTACCTCCTATGATTTGGTAAATTTCAACTCGGCTAGACATAATCCCTATGAACACTATAATTTTTTTATTTTTTAAAAATTATTGGGCATCACCTGTTTAATGAGATCTAATGCAAATTTTAAATAATAATCTTTATCGAATGGGTACTCACTTGCTTATAGTTGCATTCAAGTTATCTTTCTGTTTCTTTCTTAGGTGATATTGGCAACTAATATTGCTGAGACATTGGTAACAATTCCTGGAGTAAAGTATGTAATAGATCCTGGCTTTGTCAAAGCACGCTCTTATGATCCTGGAAAAGACATGGAATCTTTGATTATAGTACCTACATCCAAATCCCAGGCACTGCAAAGAAGGTATGTGCAAGATTCTGTTTTAGTGTGCTTAATGTTGATTGTTGCTTTAATTTAGTCAACAAAAACCTGACAAGCTTTTCTCTGTTTAACCGAGGATGTCAGTTTTCCAGTGTTAATGTAGTTTAGTGTAGAAAACCTTTTCCTCACATCACACGACATTGCTAAACAAAGACTTTTTAGATGCAAATCTAGCATATTATTTCTGGTATATTTTTCAATTTGTTTATGTCATGTGTTTTTTTTTTTTTTTTTTGCTATGCATGTCCATTGGGAATCTCTTTATTATAAAGCTTGTAATATATTTTATCAGAAAATGAAATTAAACTGAGTGATGTAACCTTTCATTTCTTTTATCTTTATGATGCCTTTTCAAGTCTTGAACTCTCTTTTCTGTATCATAGCTCATTCTTTAATTGTGATTTTATGCGTAGCAATTCTTACATATCATATGTTGGTTATAATGAGTGATGCCATTTGCATAGTTAGTTTCGCTAAACTATCTTACTGAAATTAACATATACACAAAATTCTTCATTAAGTACGAGCAAACTGATTGTTAGCTTTGTTGTTTAGTGGCCGTGCAGGGCGTGAAGGACCTGGAAAATGCTTTCGTCTATATCCAGAAAGTGAATTCGAGAAGCTTGAGGATTCGACAAAGCCAGAGATTAAGCGGTGCAACCTATCTAATGTGATTTTGCAGCTTAAGGCCTTGGGTGTTGATGACATATTAGGGTTTGATTTTATATCAGTATTTTGTGCTCCATTTTTGCTGATAATTATTTATCGTAGCATTTTTTTTAGATATGTCTATGGTGAATCCTTTTTATTTTTAACATATGGTTTTTGATGGCACAATGGTAGAATTCTCCCTTTCCTGAACAAATTCTTCCAAGTTCCAACTAATATTTCAGAGGTAATGCCTGTTTTACTCACTGAAATTGAATGAATGAGTCATTTTAGTACCTTATTTTTCAAAATGACAAATTCTGTCCCCCACTTTCAGAAATGTGATTCCCATGTTCATAGCTAGTCGACGTGGAAACATTTTAATTATGGTCAATATGGTGCTTGAAGTTAGTTCATGTGTCTTATTGATGTGTATCAATTTTTATTTAATTAAGACCTATGAACCAATATTAAAATACCATTTGAATACAATTAAGAAGTGTTACACATTTAAAAATTATTATAGTACCGGGGTGGCATTTAAATGTTCACTTCAGCATTACCCTAACGGATATGAGACAAAAGTTTCGTTGTTTCTAAAAGTGGGACACTTAGTTGGTCATTTTGAAAAGCTGGGAATCAAATTGACCCATCTAATCAATTTCAGGAATCAAGATGCACATTACCTCAATATTTTAGCTTTTGATAAATAAATAAAGAAGGTGGAGTTTTGTGATTAATTTTGGAAGAAAAAAACAACTTTCTGAATCCAAACAGACCCAAATGATTCTATTCTCTTCAATATAACATCAACCACAACCACTTTCTAAGGTAGTAAAAATGAGTTTTAATGGTTCATTTCACTTATTATCATAGTGCAACCTGAGAACAACATATATGGTTGTTTGCACTGTGGTGCACATTATACTTCTTGGTACAATGACCACTATTTGGAAGCATACATGAGATAAATAAAAATTTCTGTTTGACTAGATGTAATTTCTGATCTCTTTGATAATATATTAGTGAATTATTCTTCTGGCATCCCTGGTTAGTGAGCTTTTGAAATTTGTTTTGATCTCTTGTAAGCTGTATCATGTATTGTACTGTTGAACTGAAGTAGCCTCTTTCAGGGTAAGGGATATATATATATTACTGTTTCTATATGCTAATATACTATGCAAAACATTATTAAAAGCTTGTTCCCTTTCATGTTTGAACAGGACAGCGATTATCAAATCATTGGAATAGCTATTTTCACTAGGTGCTCTAACAGATGACTGTCAGCTCTCTGATCCTGTTGGGCATCAAATGGCTCAGCTGCCCTTGGACCCTGTTTATTCCAAAGCTCTTATCTTAGCTAGTCAGTATAACTGCTTAGAAGACATGTTGATAACCGTAGCAATGCTGTTTGTGGAATCCATATTTTATGCTCCTCGGGAAAAGCAAGTAGAGGTTTGAATAACAAATTCTAATTCTACTGCGTATCTGTTATATTCTCTTTTGATGTTACTATGAAAAACAAGGCTTAAAAGGATTTTGGTCAAATTCCTGTGTTTTTTTCCTCTTATCCTTATAATTCTTTGGGTTTTCGTTTAGTAAAATTTCAAAGTTGGTCATTTAAGTACCTACAATTAATTTGCTTGCTGATGTGATATGTCTTGCCACTTCAGCATTTAACCTGCCAGTTCAGCACTTAACAAAACAAACTAGGACTAAAATAGATAACTTTAATTTTACTCGACTAAAATCAGAAAAATTTTAGGGACCAAAACATAAGAGGTGTTTCGTAGGGACCAAAAATTTATTAAATCCGACAAATAAATATGAATATTAATCATTGATTGTATACTTCCATAGTCTACCCCTCTATTGACTATTTAACAGAATGTGTAGATAGTGTATAAATGATTTATAAAATAAGCAATGAATTTCTGTAGGAAAATTCTAGTGTTGGTATAATTACAGGTATCATTCATTGTCTATTCCTTGCATGCAATTGAATTACTGTTTTTCTCATCTTTTTACTAGGCAAGAATTGCAATAAAATGCTTCTCTAGTCCGGAGGGAGACCACATTACTTTGATTAATGTGTATCGAGCATCTAATGATTTCTTAGAGAAGAGATCAATAGAAATGGGTAAAGCAAAAATTGAAAAGGCTTTCAAAAAGTGGTGTAAGGATAATTTTATTAGTAGTCGTTCTCTTAGACATGCTCGTGACATCCACAGGTAGTTCTTATTTTAAATCTAAATGTCGCAAATTCGTGATATCTTTGAAGGTAAATTACACTCACAGCCCGAGGTTTATCAAATTACGGGCACCATCCTTTTATTTGAATAGCATGCACTCACCTCTCCTCTATTTGTCATTAAATTGAAATGACATTAAATAAGTTATATAAAGTCATTTTTAACTCCACTATCTTTATGCATAGAGAACTTGTAGCGACAGAAGAACAATGTCAAAGGCTCTTTTTCTTTTAACATTGTTATGTAGGGAATTTTTGTCATTTCAATTCAGTAAAGTAAAATAAAACAAAATAAAAAGTATTAAGATACAGGTATAGGCACATGTATAAAGATTTGATAGTTACATTAATACCAGGAATCTAAGTGTATTATTTAGGCGAACAATTGGTACAATGCGGGGGTGGTGAGTGCATACTGGTCAAAAAATGTGGGTAGGGATGAATGTAATTTTCCTTGTCTTGCTTGAAATCTACTCTATGCATTCTCATCTATGATAACTACTGCAGGCAAATTAGTGTACATGCTGAACAAATGGGGCTGAATCTAGCTTCTTGTGGAGATGATATGCTTCAGTACCGCAGATGTCTTGCTGCTTCCTTTTTCCTCAATGCGGCCATAAAGCAGCCTGAGGGCACATACAGGTTGTTGTCTATTCCCTCTATTAAGTTCAAACTCCTGTGGAATTTTATATTTTCATTCTTTAGCATTTTGACTTGTTTGCTAATTGGCAACTGTATATAGTGTTCAACTCAGATATTTATTTTACTTATTATGGAAACAACTTTCTGCTTTGTCGCGTCATGACAGGGCCTTGGCAAGTGGTCTGGTGGTGCAAATCCACCCATCTTCTGTATTATTCAGGCAAAAACCAGAGTGTATTATTTTTAATGAACTTGTTCAAACTAATAGCAAGTACGTTCGGAATGTAAGCAGAATTGACTACCTATGGTTAACTGAGCTGGCTCCTCAATATTATGCTGTGAAAAATTAAATTCTTGATGGTTTTGCCAAACAGGTAATTAAAACTTTCTTTATTTTTGCATCTCATTAGTGATTTGATAATTTTGGGCAGTTATATACTTTTATTATGTTAAGCTTTGCCATTTTACATCCATAGAGAATAAAGTAACTTGCTAAAGTGGCCTTGAAATTCCCAAAAGTTTCCTATATCTTTGTCGCCTTAACACTATGCTTGGCATATTAATGATGTTATGCTTAAACTGGAATAACTGCTGATATCAGCTTAGTAACAAAATGGATCTGATTAGCTTGTGATGTCTCTAGGTTTTCTTTCTTCCTAGAAATCCTAGCTCAATGGAACTGATAATCTCATGTACAGTGAAATTGCGTTGCACCTAATCTCAAGATGTGAAACATAATATGCTAATGATTGTGCACGAGTTCAAACCCCTTCACCTGGAAAAATTAAAGAAATGATTTATACAAAATTTATCCATTCATTCCACATATAAATGGCACTGAAATGATTGATTTTTATAAATGACAACAGTTTTAATGGCTTGTCTTTGCTGTCATTACTTGTCTAAAACTATGGAGATGCGGTTGGATCCTCCGATGACATACACCTCTTACTGAGTTATTCCTGCTTTATTTTCTACTACTTGGGTGGTTACTGCTAACGCAGGCAGCTGACTGGACATCTAGGGATAAAGCACTGTTTCGATGCGGGCCGCGAGAGCGGTACCAAATCGGGTAATCTCGTGGTCCTCTGCAGGTACTTGTGGATTCAAAGGTACGCGAAGGGGAACACTAAAATAAGTGAAGTGGTCTAATACGGATTCTGTCTTATCGATTTCACTTAACTTAATAGTATTGAAATGTATTTATTTCCTATGCATTGACGGAACTCCTAATGGGTCTAGGCAAAATTTCCATGTCTCTCGTGGTTACTGCTATCGAGATTCAGTAATGGTTGAGTGATGGAACCGCAAACCTTACTGTCGATGGCTACATTTGAGGTGGTGGATTAGCTTGAGCAAAGGAATTGAGTTAGACCAGTTAACAAATATTTTGAGCTGCCCAATTCTATCAAACTTTAGGTGCTAGTGGTATTATGTCGATGCTTATTTGTCTAACTTACGAGTTCAATAATCAGGGTGTAAAGCAATGTTCCAAAAATCAGTTTGAACCAGCCAGTCAAATCAGTTGAACCAAAAACCGCTGACAAATACGGTTCGAACAGAAAGTAAAACTGCCAGTTTTGAAAATCGGAGTTGGACCGTCGAATTGGCCGGGAACTGATCGGTCGAACCGAAACGTGACCCGACCAGTTTTTGAAATTTGGGAAAAACGCTGCGCTTTGCATGCTGAAAGGGCCAAAGGGGAACCCTAGTCACCGATAGAGGCACAGACCCACTAACGGACTCACCCCTCTCCTCTCGAGCCTCCACTCACCTCTCACATCTCCAGTTTGACTCACCTTGAGCTTCCGGCACAACTTTCATCCAGCCATTGCTGCCGTCGCAACTTCCGTTGTGCTAACGTTAGCTAGCTCTGTTCGCGCAGCCACGAACCGTCACGAAGTCAGCCTTCGAAAATCGCAGCCACCGGAGGGGAGGAGGGAGCCTGCCTTTGTTGCGTTGCCGCCGTGCCTCCATTGCTGCCAATCCATCACCGCCGCAGCTAGGCAAAGCCATTGTCGTCGCTGTCACGTGAGGAAGGAAGCGAGAGAGACCGAATCTGCGAGAAAAGAGAAGTCACCCCGCTGAAAGCCGCTGTTGAAGACCCCATGTTAAAAGCGGTTCTGCTTGAATCTTTCAAAGTTGTTTTGATTTCCCCACTATTGTTGCGATCTGCTACTTTCTTTGCAATTGTCTCTAAGCGTACTTGATTTTTTGGATTTAGAGTTATTTTTTATTGAAACTCTGCTTATGTTACACTTGAGGTACATAGCCGGTCCCAAGCCCGGATAAAGGAGGAGGGTTGTGTTAGGTCTTCAACAACCAACATAAAAACTTAGTCGAATCTTCATAACATGAATCAAAGACGTTATTGAGCTAAAGCTAGGTCGTTGCCCGGAAGCAACGCGCTGTATGGTTTGAGTATGGTGTCAAATGAGCAAGAGTCACTACATCGGTGTCCGGATATAGTCTTAAATGAGCAACGGTTCCCGCGATTTCGTGAACGGACGAGGGTAAATAAGCTAGTTCACAAAGTAAAAGGTAAAAGTCGGAGCAACAAAAGGTTGAGATTTGGGACATGGAACATAGGCATTCTAACAGGAAAATCCATGGAGGTGGTGGACACTATGACAAGGAGGAAGATTAACATTATGTGCTTACAAGAAACAAAATGAGTTGGTGCGAAGGCTAGGGAGTTAGATACTTCCGGATTCAAACTTTGGCATACAAAAAAGGTGAAGAATAGGAATGTGGTTGGAATTATTGTGGATAAGCAGTGGAAGAAGGACGTAGTGGATGTCAAGAGGGTGGCAGATCGGATCATCTCTATCAAACTTGTGGTGGAGGGAGGTGCTTTTCATGTGATTAGTGCTTATGTACCGCAAGTGGGTTCGGACGAACAACACAAGATAAGGTTTTGGGAGGATCTAGAGAGTTTGGTCCAAGACATGCCTTCGGGAGATAAAATTTTATTAGGAGGAGATTTAAATGGTCATGTTGGAAGAGAAGTGACTGGGTATGGAAGTATTCACGGAGGCCATGGTTTCGGGGTGATTAATGCCGATGGTAAAACTATTTTGGACTTTTCCTCAATCTTTGACCTTCTCATCGCAAATACATGTTTTAAAAAGAGAAACGAACATCTTATAACCTATAAAAGTGGCATGACAAGCTCTCAAATCGACTTCTTATTGAGGAGAGTCAACCGAAAATTTTGCATTAATTGTAAAATTATCTCGGAAGAGAGTTTAACAACATAGGATGCTTGTAATGGATTTTCGCATTGAGCAAAAGTCGAGGAAAAGACATCATACGAAGAACCCAAGGACGAGGTGGTGGCGGATGAAAGGTGAGGAACAAAGAAGCTTCCTAAGACGGGTAGGAAAAGAGGCAAAGTGGAATGGAATGGAAGCGCAGAAGAGATATGGAGGGAGATGGCAGAAGTTATTAAAAGAACAACAAAATAAAGTTTTGGTGAATCTAAAGGGATAGGACCAAGAGACAGGAGTCCTGGTGGTGGAATGCGAGTGTACAAGAAAAGATAAAGATAAAAAGGGAGTGATTTAAAGAGTGGTCTTTATGTTGCAATGCAGATAATTAGAAAAAATATAAGAAGGCTAAGAAAGAGACAAAAGTGGCTGTAAGTGAAGTAAGAACAAGAGCATATGAGGGTCTCATCCAGTCTTTGGACACGAAAGAAGAAAAAAAGGTATATATAGAATCGCAAAGAGCCGTGAAAGGAGATATTTGGATCAGGTTAAGTGCATAAAGGATAAGGATGGAGAAGTGCTGGTCTAAGAGGAGAAGACTAATGAAAGGTGGAAGAGCTACTTCTACGAGTTATTTAATGAAGGACATAAGACTCTTTCGTGCCTTGGTCGGTTATGCATAAGGGAAAAAAATCAAAACTTTGATTACTATCGAAAGATTCGAGCCTTCGAGGTAAAATAGGCTCTAAAACAGATGAAAAATAACAGGGCAGTAGGACCTGATAATATCCCGATTGAGGTTTGGAAGGGCTTTGGAGGAAAAAACATCAATTGGTTAACCAAGTTTTTTAATGAGATTTTAGGGTCAAAGAAAATGCCTGATGAGTGCAGAAAGAGCACATTGGTACCTATCTACAAGAATAAGGAGGATATACAAAGTTATGAAAACCATAGAGGGATCAAGCTCATGAGCCATACCATAAAGTTATGGGAAAGGGTGATAGAACGAAGGTTGAGAAAAAAGACACAAGTAACAGAGAATCAATTTGGATTTATGCTAAGCAGATCCACCATCGAAGCGATATACCTGTTAAGAAGGATGATGGAAAGGTATCGTAGTAATAAAAGAGACCTACATATGGTGTTTATTGATTTGGAAAAAGCATACGATAGGGTGCCAAGGGAGATCTTATGGAAGGTTTTAGAAAAGAAGAGAGTAAGGATCGCATATATTCGTGCAATTAAAGACATGTATGATGTGGCCACAACTAATGTGAAGACTCAAAGTGATGTGACAGGAATTTTCTATTGGTATAAAATTACACCAGGTACATCTTTAAGTCCATACCTTTTCACATTAGTCTTGGAAGTATTCAGAGCACATCTAAGAGCTTGTGCCACGGTGCATATTTTTTGCCAACGATATTGTCCTTATGGGAGAGTCAAGGGAATACCTAAATAAAAAATTGAACTTATGGAGAGAAGCTCTAGAAGTGTATGGTCTACGCATAAGTCATAGCAAGACGGAATATATGGAATGTAAGTTCGGTTTGAGAAGGAAAAACCCTAATATAGAGGCGAAGATTGGAGAAAACATCCTACGAAAAGTTAAAAGTTTTAAGTATCTTGAGTGTATCATACAAGATAATGGAGAAATTAAACAGGATGTAAATCATAGGATCCAAGCAGATTGGTCAAAATGGCGGAGTGCATTTGGTTTATATGTGACAAAAAAGTGCCTTTAAAACTTAAAGATAAATTCTATCGCACTGTTATAAAATGGGCAATGCTTTATGGTACGGAGTGTTTGGCGGCCAAAGGGGAGCACGAACATAAGCTAAGTGTGGTAGAGATTAAAATGTTGAGATGGATGAGTGGTCATACGCGATTGGATAAAATAAGGAACGAAGAAATAAGGGAGAGAGTTGTAGTAGCACCCATTGTGAAAAAGGTGGTAGAATTGCGTCTCAGGTGGTTTGGACATTTGAGAAGAAGACCGACAGAACACTCAATCAGGAGAGTGGATGAAATGGAAGATGGACAAGTGGTGAAAGGCAGAGGAAGACCTATAAAGACCATCCATGAGGTGGTCAAACGAGATCTACATGTAAACGGTCTCTCTGTAGACATGATACATGATAGAGCTCAATGGCGTCGTTTGATTTATGTAGCCGACCCCACCTAGTGGGACAAGCTTTGTTGTTGTTGTAAAGTTATTTTTTATTGAATTTCTGGATTTGAATTTTGAATTCCTGCTTGATCTACAATTTCTGTTGATTTTTATTGTTGTTGTGGTTGAAATTCAAAATTGAAATATGATTCTTCTTCTTCATCAACTTCATATTTTGGACTTGTTGATTTGTGAACTGATCTTGTGAAATTGAATTTGTGATCTGTTGTTGGATTTGTTGCTAAATTGCTTGTGGAATCTGAATTTGCATCGATTTCAGCCTCTCTTTTTTCTTGAATTCATGTTAATGCTGCTGCGATTTCTTGTTCTATTGATAGCTAAGATTTGGTTGGTTCTTGATTGATTTGTGGTGGTTGTTGTTGTTGCCTTAGTCTAGCTTTAATCTCTTCCCACTCAATTTTCCATTCTGCAACTTCATTTCAGCAAATTTCTGGCAAGATTGGACGCATATCCGGTTGGTAACAATGATAGAACGCAATTTTGAATTTTTTCGAATTGGCAAATGGATTGAGCGCCTTCCAAATTCTAATGGGCATAACTAGTATCCTTCCTAATATTAAATCGTAACATGTAGTGGCCACTGTTTATGAATATCAGAAGTATGCAAAATCAGTAGAGGATGCTGTTGCTGATGTTCTCAGAGCAGGTATTTTATTTGGCATTTTCATTTCAAGTGGATGAATGGTTTCACTGAATTTAGTAAACAATTTTTGTTATTGGTTTATTTTTAGGTGTGGGCATTAATTGTGGAACATACATGCTTAGACATACTCAAGCTGCTATCAAACAAGGGAAGGTAGAAGAAGAGGAGCTAGATAGAGCTCTTTTCAACCTATTCTCGGTTCAACTTCCCCTAGGAATGTTTGATGGCGACCCCAGAAAGGGGCAGTTTGGGAAACGGGGCCATGGAATGTTTGTAGCACAAAGCACAGAACCCTGACACTTGAGGTTGCAAGGCAAGGGATTGTGCTGCTGAATAAGGCAAGGGATTGTGAATATGAATGAATGTGATAAAATTGTGAATATGAATAAATATGATTGATGATAAACTTGGATGTTGGCATTTTATATTTAGTTGGTTGGTTTTGTTATTTGAATGAGATAATAACATTCTAGTTTATATAGTACTTTTAATTTGAATGATATTTAAAGTTTATATTAAATTATAATTATGTTTTAATGTGTTTATTTATTATTTTATTATAAAACAGTTTTTTTGGTTCAATCATGGTTGAACCGGTTGAACTTATGAACCAGTGAACCAGTAACTAAAGTGGTTCGATAATCGGTTCGGTTTTCAGAACTTTGGTGTAAAGTTATTTTTCTAGATCTGCATATTTATCTAATCATGTATATTAATTTTAAGGGTAAAGTATGTTTTTTGTCTCCTAAATTTTTCAAAAATACCTCTAACGTTTAATTCGATTCAATTTTGTCTTTAATGTGTGAAATAATTTTTAATTTTATCCTTATCATTAAATTTTAGACGGTCAACCATTAGTCAACATTTTAATTCTAATTTTACCCATTATTATTTCTTTTATTTTCAATGTCAATCTTAATAATTCAGAAAATTCACCTCTCTTAATCTTGAATCCCACTCTTCTTGACCATTGCCAAACACCCTTCACCTCCACTGCCACCAACTTACAGCAGCCATGTCATTGGTCCACACTTTTCTTTAGAGAAAGTTCAGTTATGTTCATGTGTTCTTGACCCAAAATGAAAAAAATTATAAAAGGACATTGCTCTATTATTATGATGCTATCATGTACATCCAGATTTGCGCTATTATAACATCATAATCCAATTATTGTGTCTACCATTGCTCTCCTCTTCCTTAGTCTCTCGATACTTTTTAGCACCATTCTATCTATGTCCCTCCTTGTATTGGTTCGATTTTTCTATGAAGACCACCAATAAAATGTGTCCAGCACTCTATACTGCAATTTCAAATTTTTGAAAAAATATTTATCACAGTGGAAACCACACTGCCATGTCAACCCCTCAGCCACCGCAGCCACCCAACTCAACAAAACAATAGGAACAATAATAGAAAAGGAACAGGAAGAAAAGAGGAAGAGTAATATGGATGACAGAGAAAGAGGAAGAAATTAGGAAGCCGGCAACGGCCAGATTTGGAAGGCGACGTAGAGGCAGAGATGGTGACACAAGACAAATCCAAAAGTAACACGAGGTGGAGGTAGAGGTGGAGGTGGCTACCCGAAAGGAGGCGCGGAAAGGAAAAACTTTTTGTTTAATTTAAGCTCTTTAATTATGAATGCATGATTCTTTGTTTGTTTGAGAACAAGCAAAAACCTAAGTTTGGTGTTGTGATGCATGAGTATCTTTTAGTAGTTTCCTAGTTAATTCTGTTAGTAAAGTCAATGATTTCTCGCTATATCTCTGGTGTTTTAGTTAAGATACTTTGAGTACTTTGCTTTATGTGTTTTGTCAGAGATTATTGAAGATTATCTAAATAACAGAAATAAACTCAGAGAGGTACTCAAGTCAAAGAGGAAGCTAAGTCAGAGAGCAAACAGAAACAGAGAGCAAGCAAAAATAGAGAAGTAAGCAGAGGCATGGCGTGCCACTTGCTTCACGCCAGGCACACGTTGGGCCAAAGTCCAGAAAGCTACCTTCACTCCACCATCGAGGGTGTGGGATGTGCCTCACTCCACCATCGAGGACGTGGGACGTGCCTTACGCCATCCACGCTATCTTGATAAGAAAATTCATTGTTGGTCTAGAATTTCTCTTAATAGAAATAAGAACTTCGTTGTAAGCATAGCTCCAAACCAACAAATAACTCTCACATCAAATTTTAAAAGATTAGTTGTCACAAGTACAAACCCCAATGAAAATTAACCTAAGTATTTAAACCTCGGGTCGTCTCACAAGGAATTGCAATGAAGTGAATGATTATAACAAGGGGGTTTGGTTTGGTAAAAGGGGCAAGAAAATAAATGGCAAGAAAATTAAAGCAAACAATTAAAGAAAGCAAGTAACAAAGAGAGACATTCATGGCAAGGATTGAGAATATATGCCTTTTATCCTAGTAACTAATAACAATAATTAACAAGAGCTAATCCTATTTCGTCATCTCCAACATCAGAAGAAAGTACAATGTCATCTTCAACATAGGGAGAAAGTCAAATAGGACTAGTTAATCTCAATCCAAAAGTCTTAATCAACTTACTAATTGAATTAGCAAGAGATTAGAGTCAATGGAAACAATATTAACTAATCACTCTAGATCACCAATCTAAATTGGATATTCATGACTCAAGATTGTCTAATTCCTCTTTCCAAGCCAAGAATGCTAAAAAATCTACTCTAACATCCTTCCAAGTATTTTGTCAAACACTTGAAAGGCATAAAAGGAAATCAAGCTAAAATGACAACAAGAATAAAATCTAACAACTACCAATTGCAAGGAAATTAACAACAACTCAATTAACAATAAAAGAACATCAAATATGAAATTGCATTAAATGAAAACCATATCCAACAAAATGCTTATTAATGAAATCTACTACTACCCAATACAAGAAATTAACAACAACAACTAAGGAAAGCACATTAAGCATGAAATACCTCAAAATTGCATTAAGGAGAATGGAAATTAACAAGAGTTCATGACATAAAAATAACCAAAATGAGAAATTAACAAGAGAAAAGAGAAGAATTAAGACAATACAATAAGGAATTGTAAAAAAGACAAGATGAAAACAAAGAATTAAACCTAGATCTAAGAGAAATTGACCTAACCCTAACCTAATTCTAGAGAGAAGCGGGAGTTTCTCTCTTTAGAAACTAACTACATGCTTCCGAGTCTACAATTAATTGCTCCCCCCTTTGCCCAAGCTTGAATTCTGCATGAAATATCCTCAGAAATGAGTTGGATTTGGGCTTGGGAAGCTCAGAAATCGCTCCCAGCAAATTCACTTTAAGTGAATTCACTTTAAGTGAGTCACGTGCTGAGCGTCACGCGTGCGCGTGGACGACGCATGCGCATCGCTGGCCAAAACTCCTACTCACACGTACGCGTAGGTGACGCGTGCGCGTGGCTTGCAAATCTCTTCTCACACGTATGCGTGGATGACGCGTGCGCGTGACCTTTAATTCTCCAAATGCTCATTTATTCATGAATTCTCCACTTTGCATGCTTTTCTCTTCATTTTTTCCATCCAATACTTGCCTTATGAATCTGAAATCACTCAACAAACCAAGGTTGCGAGAACCGGACCGGTCAATAAACCGGTGAGGTCACTGGTTCAATAGTTCACTGGTTCGACCGGGGTTCAACCGGTTTAATTAAATATTAAATAAAATTATTAAAAAATTTAAAAATAATTTTAAATATATAAATTCAATAATTTCTAATTTAATAAAATTTAAAATTTCACATAATAAATTATCCATAACTTAATATTAGAAGTTCACAAACAACTTCAAACATCAAAGTTTATAACTAAACAACTTCATAGATTATTAAGGAAGAGAAATATAGTGATATTAAGAATTTGAAAAGTGTCACGTTCAACTCTTAAGTAACAAGTTTAAAAACAGAGCAATTTCTAGAAATTTGGGTAGCAAGTAGCAGCAAAATATAAGCACATGAATCCAAAAATTGCAATTAACATGAGAAAAGCATGGATTGCATGTACAGAGGCAACATCAAACTTAATTTCACAAGTATAGTTCAGTAGGGCAGCAGGTAGAATCAGGTCACATGAAACAGAAACAACACAGTAATGATCACACCAACATCATTCAGCAAACAAGCAGTATTAAGCCATGTTGAATAATCAAGAACGGAGAAATTATCAGGCCTAGAATCCTCTAACCACAACCTAGCTACCTAACAGCATATATATCTATCTATTCTAACAAACAGATGCATCACATAATATAATATACCTTGAATAATCCAAAATTCTCCCATGGCCAGCTTGATAAATGAGCACTACCCATTTCACTGCACTAGGTTCTGCTAGTTTAAGATATTTACAAACCTTGTTAAATGTATGTATGGTATCTTTCTTCTGAGGAAAAACTCTTACTTTTGTAGCTTTCTTTTCTTTCTGTATTCTCCTAAAGCTGAATAGAGCCCCAAAAAACTATGGCAGCCAACGAGCAGAAACTGGAAAAGATCCCAAAACCAAACAATAATGATAATATCAGAGAAGAACGAAAGAAAACAAAAAAGAACCAATTTCTTAATTCTATATTATGATTAATCAGCAATCTAACTAAAATTAATAACAGAATTAATAAAAGAAAGTAAAGAAACAGAGCAGGAAGCAGGGATAAGGCAGGGGACCTGGAATGTAGCAGAGACAGACTGGGAAATGGAAAGGGAAAGAAGAGCAGAAGTAGTGCCGCCCAGAGTTGGTGGTGGCCGGTTGAGCTCGCGGCGGCGTAGAGAACGACGCGAGCGGCGGAACAATGCAGGGCAGAGAGATTCAGCTTCTCTCTGTGGCAGTGACGAGAGCTGAGTGGGGGCAGAAGCGTTCGAAGGGAAAAGGAGAGGCGAGAAGAGAAGAGGGAAGGTAAGAATGGTGGTCAGCTTTCCGGACGATGGGTCGCCGAAGACTGCTGTTGTTGGCTGAGAGCGAGACGAGGAGGCGGGGGCTGCTGGCGCCTGGCTGAGAGAGAGAGAGGGTTGTAGCACCGTAGTGGGTTAGGGATTTGGGTGAGTGAGACTGATGAGAGGGTTAGGTTCGCGTACGCCTTTGTCTTTTTTTTTTTTTAAGCCAAAACGACGTCGTTTAGCATTGAAGTTGCAAACCACTAAACCGCCAAAAAACCGGACGGTTCTTCTGGTTCGCCGGTTAACCGCCGGTTCGATCGGTTTTTTCACCGGTTTTTTGCCAGGCAGTTTTCTACGTTACCCGGACCGGCTAGGTAACCGGTTCCCGGTTTTTCCGATTGAACCGGCCGGTCCGGTCCGGTTTTCAGAACCATGCAACAAACATATCAAGGCATCGAATGAAATTAAAGTGAATTAAATTTAGCTATTTTAAGGGCTAAAAAGCATGTTTTTACACTTAAGCACAAAATTAGAAAGAATTACAAAACTATGCTATTTCATTGAATAAATGTGAGATAAGTTGATAAAATCTCCCAAATTAAGCACAAGATAAACAAAAAAATTGGGGTTTATCAAACCTCTCCACACTTAAACCATGCATGTTCTCATGCTAAACTCAAGAAAGAAACAAAGGGTATCAACATTTATTCAATGCAAACTACCTAGATGCAACTACCTACATGCAATCTATCTAAATGAATGCAATTACTTGGTCAAAATAAATCAATTTCTAAGAATACATATACAAGTACAAGGGCTAAAGCAATAGCAATCAAAGCAAACTCACAATTGAATTGAGTTATTGAAAGATTTTACAAACTTGCAAGAAAAGATGATCATAGGTGAAAACATGTAATTGAGCAATCGAACCCTCACCGGATGTGTATCCGCTCTAGTCACTCAAGTGTATAGGGTTGATTCACTCAATTCTCCCCTAATCATGCTTTCCAAGATTTATTTTTTATCTAACAATCAACAATTATTTCATGCATGCATACAAATATCATGAGAACTTTCCCATAGGTGTAATGAGGCTAGGGTCAAAGTAAGGGTGTATATTTGGTTAAGTGGGCTAGAATTTGAATCTTTGATCAACTTAAGCTTTCCACCTAACCTATATAGCAACCTATACAATTCTAAACAAACCTAACTACCCCTAATTCTCACTTTTCACACACTCATGCATTCTTTTTTTTTTATCACCACACATATGCATTGATTTTTTTATTAAATGCCCCCTTTTTATTACTTTTCTTTTTCTTTCTTTTTCTTTTTCTATATTTTTTTTATATATATACATTTTTTCTTTTTATTTTTCTCATTTTTTTCAAACTAAAATACACACAAAAGCATCAATGCATATGGTTTAAACATAATTGATACATGAGTACGTACCCAATTTCCATGATTTTCAACAAAATCACAAAATACACTTTTATCTCTACCCAATGTTCCCAACTCTCCCAAAATCAAATAATAAACACTCTCACTAGCCTAAGCTAATCAAAGATCCAAACAAGGGACATTTATTATTTTTTACTTAGGACTTGTAATGTGCTAAAATTAAGAACAAATGGGTTTAGCATAGGCTCAAAGTTTGGTTAACAATGGAAGATAAAAGGTAGGCTATTTGGGTAAGTGAGCTAACTGAAACAATGGCCTCAATTAAGTGCATTCATACACAAAATAATGGACATAAATAATCAAACAAATCAAAGATTACAATCATAGAAAGAGAATAATACACACAAGAATAAAATAAGTGGTTATATGATGTAACCACACAATTAGGCTCAAAATTCACATGCTTGTGTTCTTAGCTCAAAAATCATGATCCACAATGTGTGTAATTCAAGAAAGTTAAAAAAAAAATTCAATTGGGGTGCCCTATAGATAAAATCTTTGAAAATTTTCATTATTTTGACTAAGCTTATTATATATAGATGCAAAATAAGAAAATGCAACTAAAATCCTAAAAGACCTAAAAAATAAATGCAAAAGTGTTGGGATTAAAGACTTGTCACCCCTAAAACGCCGACTGGTCGGACGATCTCCCCACACTTAAAAGTTTGCACCGTCCTCGGTGCATTCAAAGATGAGCAAGGGGGTACGGCGACTCTCCGAATGGCCACCTTCAGCTGGTGGATCAATTGGCTGCTGTATGTTCTTTCTCCCACTTCCGTCTTTGCTTATGATGGCTCACACATGAAAAATAGAAAATAGCACAGTAAGATGAGAAAATGCAAAAGCAAGAAAGCATAAATTGTTGGAATGAGGTAAATCACCAGAATGAAGTGAGTGAATTAGTGTGACATTAATGAAACAAGTGTGTGAGTTCTAAGTTGCACGCGGTTTAGGACACACACACTATCATAGAGAGCTAGTGTGACATTAATGAAACAAGTGTGTGAGTTCTAAGTTGCACGCGGTTTAGAACACACACACTATCATAGAGAGCTATGTCACAATTACACAAAGAAAGTATGCACGTCACTCATTCTAGTGTGCTTGAGATACTTCGAAGAGAACTTGTAGGTTAAGGCAACCAAACAAGTAGTGAAGAAGCATGAAAGCATTCAAGCAATTAATCAGGTAATTGTGAATCGGATAATGAATGGGCATTGATTGATGTGTAAGTGAATTTAGTGAACAAAATGGTGTATGAAACTTACACAACAATCAATGACACATATTGAAGTTTGTTTGCAACACCTAAGTGACATAAAAGTGGAATACATGGGTGCTATAGAACTTAGGAAAAAGAAGATAGAAGTGGATATCAATCACATAGCAAGCATGGTCCACAAAGTTTTAAAAGCTCAAAAATATGTCACTAGGTAAGCTTTCGATCCAATTCCACAATTTCAAAATCCCAATGCATGAAATAGGTGATGTAAATAAAGGTCAATCATAAACAATCATCTCCTAACAAAAAAAGCATTGACAATATACAATTGCCTAATAATGGATGATGAATGCATGGTGGCCAAAACACACAATTCAAAAGAGTTAAGATGCTGGCAATGTACAAGTACTTGGTATTCATAAATGTTAAGCATGAAAAATTCGAAACCAAGTAACAAAAGGTAACCTCAATAAAAGAAGTCCAACAATGAGTATAAAAAACAATTATGCTAAAATAGCATTCAGTTAATAATAAGCAGTAATAGACACCAAACAAAATCACTAATCCAACATGTATCATGGAAAATAGAAAATTAAACAAAAAATCAAACTAACTAGATAACTAACAATCTAACTAACTAAAGAAAATGGTGATAGATGGTGTTTAGTAGTGTTGGATGATGGTTGAAGGGTGGAAAGAAAAGGGGAGAAAAAAGAAGAAGGAAAGAAATGGAAAGAAGAGAAGAAAGGAGGAGTGGTGAAGAAGGGGATTCCACGCGTATGCGTCGAGTGACGCGTAAGCGTGGATAGGTGAAATGGGCGTGACGCGTACGCGTGACCATGGGCTATTCAGAGAGGTAACGCGTACGCGTGGGTGACGCGTACGCATGAGTGAATTTTGTGCTAAAGGCACAATTCCAGCCCAAAACTCGCACAACTCTTTGGAATTTGTATGGCAGGTGAAAATTTTGGATCCACGCGTACGTGTGGGCGAGGCGTATGCGTAGATTGTCGAAAAACTTGGTTTCACGCGTACGCGTGGGTGACGCGTACGCGTGGCATGGTGCTCTATTTTTCAAAATTTTTCCAAGTTCTTGCACCAAACCAAGCATTCCAAACCTCCAAACAGCTACCAAAATACCATAAAACCTTATTTAACCTACTAGACTCCCAAATAAACTTAACGAACTAAATAAAACATGAAATTAAACCTATTTTACCAATATTTACAAAAAAAGGAAAAAGAGAAAGATGTTACCATGGTGGGGTGTCTCCCAGCTAGTACTTTTGTTTATTGTCCTTAAGTTGGACTTATGGGGAGCTCTTCATCAAGGTGGCTTGTGCTTGAATCCATCCTTGAACATCCACCAACGCTTGGACTTCCAATAAGATCCATCATTCAAGATTGATATCTCCAAACTTTGATGGAGTTCTTCACAAACCATGAGCTCCCAAAGTTGATCCTCGTCTATTAATCCAGGATTCCATACTTTGTTTTCACACCCGTCTTTGAGTTGATCATGATAATTTTCTCTGGGTGGTAAGAAAGTCGAATTCTCATGAAGGCACCAAACTACCCTCCTAGACCCATCTATTTGAGCACTACACCAATCCATGCTCCTAAATTTTGAGCTTCCAATCATGATGAGCCTAGATTTACACCGCCAACCACTAAACATGTTCCTCTTACGCTTAATTCCACAAAGCGCCCTAAGTTGGCCATATGTCTCAAGCAAGCCAAATTCAAGTGGGATAATAAAGCTAAGAGTTAGAAGTTTTACCCACTCAAATGAAGGATTAGATGACAACTTAGGTAGAGGAGTTCCCAACGGTCTTGATAAAGCACGCTCCACTCCCGTCCATCCTCTTTTAGAGGCTTCCACCACTTGACAAGATTCTTCAAGCTTTACCTCTTGCCAAGCTTCCTCAAGTTCATATTCTTCTTCACCAGTGTCCTCTAGCTCTTCCCTATCACTCAAGTCATAAATATGAGGTTTAGTGAAATCTACCTCATCATCAATTCCAAGTCTAATGGGAAAGGATTCCTCAAACTCAAAAGGATCATATGTTGATGCGGAATCATCATATATAGGGGGACTTGGTGCTTGCCCCACTTCTTCCAATTCTTCAATCACATTATGCCTTGGAGGTTGTGCACTATCCTCCATGGAAGAAGGTTCTTCAACTCTAGATTCCTCCTTGTATCCAATATATCCTAAATATTCGACCACTTCCTTTTGTTCAATAATCTCTACCTCCTCCTCTTGTTGCACTTCTTGTCTCAGCTCCCCTTCTCTACCTGAAAATTCCAAATTCACTCTCTCACTAAGCTCCTTGGTTGCTTCTCCACATTCAACGATGGGAGTGACTTGATCGTATAGGCTTAGGTGGAATGAGACCATGTTGCTAACGGCTTCCATCATGATAGCAATCTTGGTTTCTACCTCCTTGAAATCCTTTTCCGTCTCCTCTTGTTGCATTAGGATATAAAATCTAAGATCTCTTTGCTTTAGCATGAGAGCATGGAGACCTTCATCTATTGGTGGTGGTGGAAGAGAGGGTTCATTGTTTGAAGGGAAGGTGTTGTAGTTAGAAGGTGGCTCATATTGGTGAAAGCTTTGAGGTGGTGTGTAAGAAAATTATGGTTCTTGGGAGTATTGGTGTTAAAAATGTGGTGGCTTTAGGTATGGTTCATATGGTGGTTGGTATGGTGGATATGGATTAGGATCATATGGGGTGTTTGGTGGTAATAGGATGTGGATTGAGAATATGGTAGTTGAGGACTATGTTGAGAGTATGGTGCATGGAATGATGGTGGTTGAGTGGTATAATCATGATAAGAGCCATCATATTCATGGGAATGATATGCATTATAAGAGGGGTTGCAATCATGGTAGCTTGGTTGAGGAGGTTGCCATGAGGATTGCTTATATGGATGTGGCTCCCTTCTCAAGAATTCCGCTCTCCCATAATGTGAGCCATCATTAAAGTTTTCATTACCTACAACATAGTCATGACCATATCCAAAACCACAAGGATGAGAATTCATATGGAAAAGGAAAAATCAAAACAAAGAATATCAAAAAGTAAAGAAAAGTAAACTCCTAAGTACTAGCAAAAAAAAAAATAATATTCACAATATGAACATATTCACAATAGCCAATAACATAGCATCATTGCAATTTCCCGGCAACGGCGCCAAAAATTTGATGAGAAGCTTTATGACGGTTTGGAATTTCACACAAATAATTCCGTTGATAGTATAGTTCAAACCGACAATCGATCCTCAAATCAAATTTTAAAATATTTTGGTTGTCACAAGTACAAACCCCGATGAGAATTAACCGAAGTATTTAAACCTCGAGTCGTCTCATAAGGAATTGCAATGAAGTGAATGATTATTGGCTATGAAGGAACAAGGGGGGTTTGGTTTGGTAAAAAGGGCAAGAAAATAAATGGCAAGAAAACTAAAGCAAACAATTAAAGAAAGCAAGTAATAAAGAGAGACATTCATGGCAAGGATTGAGAATATAGGCCTTCTATCCTAGTAATTAATAACAATAATTAATAAGAGCTAATCCTATTTCGTCATCTCCAACATCGGAAGAAAGTACAATGTCATCTTCAACATAGGGAGAAAGTCAAATAGGACTAGTTAATCTCAATCCAAAAGTCCTAATCAACTTACTAATTGAATTAGCAAGAGATTAGAGTCAATAGAAATAATATTAACTAATCACTATAGATCACCAATCTAAATTGGGTATTCATGACTCAAGATTGCCTAATTCCTTTTTCCAAGCCAAGAATGCTAAAAAATCTACTCTAACATCCTTCCAAGTATTTTGTCAAACACTTGAAAGGCATAAAAGGAAAGCAAGCTAAAATGACAACAAGAATAAAATCTAACAACTACCAATTGCAAGGAAATTAACAACAACTCAATTAACAATAAAAGAACATCAAATATGAAATTACATTAAATGAAAACCAAATCCAACAAAATGCTTATTAATGAAATCTACTACTACCCAATACAAGAAATTAACAACAACAACAACTAAGGAAAGCACATTAAGCATGAAATACCTCAAAATTGCATTAAAGATAATGGAAATTAACAAGAGTTCATGACATAAAAATAACCAAAATGAGAAATTAACAAGAGAAAAGAGAAGAATTAAGACAATACAACAAGGAATTGTAAAGAAGACAAGATGAAAACAAAGAATTAAACCTAGATCTAAGAGAAATTGACCTAACCCTAACCTAATTCTAAAGAGAAGAGGGAGCTTCTCTCTCTAGAAACTAACTACATGCTTCCTAGTCTACAACTAATTGCTCCTCCCTTTGTCCAAACTTGAATTCTGCATGAAATACTCTCATAAATGAGTTGGATTTGGGCCTGGGAAGCTCAGAAATCACCCCCAGTGAATTCACTTTAAGTGAGTCACGTGCTGAGCGTGACGCGTGCGCGTGGACGACGCGAGCGCGTCGCTGGCCAAAACTCCTACTCACACATACGCGTGAGTGACGCGTGCGCGTGGCTTGCAAATCTCTTCTCACGCATACGCGTGGATGATGCGTGCGCATGGCCTTTAATTCTCCAAATGCTCATTTCTTCATGAATTCTCCACATTGCATGCTTTTCTCTTCACTTCTTCCATCCAATACTTGGCTTATTAATCTGAAATCACTCAACAAAAATATCAAGGCATCGAATGGAATTAAAGTGAATTAAATTTAGCTATTTTAAGGGATAAAAAGCATGTTTTTACACTTAAGCACAAAATTAGGAAGAATTACGAAACCATGCTTTTTCATTGAATAAATGTGAGATAAGTTGATAAAATCTCCCAAATTAAGCACAAGATAAACTTCAAAATTGGGGTTTATCATACCTCCATCCCAGCCTCAAGGACGTCCCACGTCCTTCACGCCGTACATGCCACCACCTTCATTGCCCATGCATGCGTCGCAGGCGTGGCACACCATGCACGCCCCTTACGCCCTCTATCCTCCAAGCTTCATAGGCGTGCCACTAGCCCCACGTGACTCACGCCAACTCTATGCAACTTTCAAGGGCGTGCCAAGTGTGGCACGCTAGGCCATTGTCTAGCAACCCCCCCCCATTGCCTCCAGCTTCAACGACGTCACACGCCATGCACGCCACTCACACCAGCGCATGCAACCTTTGAAGAAGTGGCACGTTGCACATGCCCACTCTCCTTCATCATTCAAGGGCGTGCCACTTGCCTCACGTGCTTCATGCTCTCTAAACAAAGGACCCCTTGGAGGTGCACAATAATGGTCGCAAACCTCACTCAAAAGCAAAGTCAATTCTCAAGCCCAAGATTGAGTGGAAGCCCCTAAATTTCTAAGGAAGCAACTCACCAAGGATCAAGTCCTAATCACAAGGAGAGTCACTTTTAATTTGAATTTAATTTGGAAAGATATGATTTGACTCTGTTTGAGTTAAGTTTGAATATTAGGTTTTGTTTAGGTTTAAGTATAAAATGATCCAAAGAACTATGGATAGAAGGACCTTTAGCTTATTCTGTATAATTTTGAATCCTTGTATTTGTTTTGCATTATGAGTAACTAACCTCTTCAGTTAAGTTGAGGAGTTCTGTTAATTCTGATGGATTGATATTATTATTTTTCTATCTTTGATTATTGCATTGATGTTTTTTCAAGAAACAAGGTTTTTGTTCTTCATCATAAGGATATGAAAGTATTAGAAAATAACTCAAATATGATTGAATTCTGTATCAAATTTGGAAATTGAGTGTGAAATCTCTTCTCATAATTCTATAAGTTTCTAAAATTAGTTTCGATAAATGGCGTCTAATCAACTACTAGAATTAATCTTTAAGAATTGTGTGGCATTAAGTCAGAAATTGTGCTCAATCTCTTATCATAATTGATTGTTCAAGGAATTGACAGTTTGTTAAGTTAAGAAAAATTGAATTACCAAATGATTGAGATTTAATTAATTATGGTTTATCATGGATGTATCGTTGCATGATCAAGGTAGAAAGTAAAAAAAGTTTGCCCTGAAGTCTTAACATCTCCAAAACCGTAACCTTTTTAATTATATTACTTTCTTTAATCATTACTGCTTGCTGTATTTTAAAGTTTCTGCTAAAGTTCCTTTTAGAGTTTCTGTTTGATCTTGAACACATCTCAAATCAAGTTTCAATTGTCTGACTAGAATAATCAATTAACAATTGCTTGCTTAGTTCGTTAGTACTCGTGGGAACAATAACCTACTCCCATGGTATTATTTGATACGATTCGGTGCACTTGGCGAGTTGTAATTTTGAAAAAATTAGCAGAATCATAATATCATAACCACAAAGTAAACTAAATAACTAAATACTAATATCCAAACATTTTCTTTCCAAATTCAAAATTAGCAAACAAACACAATCTGCAGTCAGCAGCATAACTAAATTAGTAATTAGTAAGGTTCCCATTCAACAAATTTAAATCTCCAATTCAACAAATTGACAAATTCAGGTCTCATCATAAATTCTTAACCAAGCAATTAGTCAATTACATTATATACATAACATCATAAGAGATAAGAGCTTAGAAACACACAAAATTAACTAATTATTTTTAATTAAATCATTTTGAACACATTAAAAAATCAATTAACCAAATCGCATTTTTTATGAACAACAGATTTACAATGAAAAGAGTAAGCAAGAAAAATTAAGTAAACTTTGGTGGTCTTCCAACGAGCAGAGTACGAAGGAGGAGCAAGAATGTGACATGGAGAAGCTAGCGGCACTACGTCCTTCTCCTTATGATTACAACGCGGAGAACTAGTAGAATATGAGGGAGAGGAAGCAAGACCACCGGCGACGAGCACGTGAGGGACGACGAAGCTGGACCAAGCGACGTGACGGACGACGAAGTTAAACCTAGCAAAGAGGTTGGCTACGCGATGAACTGGACTTGGCGACAGACGATGA
The DNA here is from genome assembly GCF_000816755.2 of Arachis ipaensis. Lineage (NCBI taxonomy): Eukaryota > Viridiplantae > Streptophyta > Magnoliopsida > Fabales > Fabaceae > Arachis > Arachis ipaensis. Next base: position 21,870,008 of record NC_029788.2, read on the forward strand.
AGCGTGCGGGACCAAGCGAAGAAGCTGGTGACTCGAAGAAAAGAAGCTGGCGAAGAACGGCGGGACGATGGCGATGAGAAGAACAGGGTTTGTCACCTCTTTTCTTTCTTTGAGAGAGGGAAGCGGCTCTGTGAGAGTGAGAGGGTTGAGGCGCCGCGCTGAGCTTCTTTGCTGTTTGGCCCGTTTCAGAGTGAGGACGAGTGAGAGAGTAAATTGGGGAGGAGGATCCTTAGCTGGATTAGGGTTCTATTTTTGTTTTTTTTTCCCTTGAAATTCAAAACGATAACAGCTAAAAAAATAATTTTGAACCGGTTCGAATTTCTCAAACCCACGGGTTTTTATAAAATAAGTAGGGCCAAATCGATTTTCGCTAATTCTTTTTTTATTCGATTCTATATTTTGGCTGAACCAGTCCTATAACCAGTTCACCAGTTCGGTCTAACTGGCCAAGTCGATCCTATGTTTATACTTATAATATTATCTTTAAAACGAAGTTTATTGACATTTACAAAATTCAAAGAGAAGGAAGATGTTTAGTCAAAATACTTCTTGAAACAAGAATTTTTCAGCACCTACTAAAATGAGGTGGGGAAGGGATCCAATGACATGTGTTGGTATTGTTGTTGAAGAAGCTGACACATCTTGAAGAATAACAGTGGCAGCAGAAGTTTGTTGGAAGTATATAGTGATTGTTAATGGTTTAATGAAAGTAATTATTTTTGTTGAGAGTAAACTACTATTTGTACCCACGAAAGTTGAAAACGCTGACATATCTACCCATAGAAAAAGGAAATTACCATTTGTACCCATGAAATATGGATTTCGCATAACAAAATTATTCAAACACTAAAAAATTACCTAAAATCCCTAAAATACCCTTATCTTCACCACCACACCACCTCCTTCACCCAATCACCTTCTTAACCCTAACCCTCTTCACCCAACCACTACCCCTCTTTTCCTTTCTAATCTTAAATCCCACCACCACCCTCTTCACCCAGCCACCACCCCTCTTTCTCTTTCTAACACACTCTCACTATTACTTCCCACTCAGTCCCCACCGCTGCTCCAATGGCTCCTTGCCACACCCTCCTCTCTTTCATCCTCACAGTCACAGCTACACTTGCTGCCGCTTCCCCGGAGAAGAAGAGCACCTTCACAGTGCAAGTCCACCATGAAGCCAAGTCCTCCATCTTCCCAACCCACAAGCACTGGTACGAATCCTCTCTCACTTCTATTATCAACCATGCCATTGCAGCTGAAACCACCACCATCGCCGCCTCTGCCGCCGTCTTTCACACTTATGACACTGTCTTTCATGACTTCTCAACAAAGCTCTCACCTTTAGAGGCCCAGAAGCTGGAATCCCTGTCCCACATCAATTTTCACCATTAAATCAAAAACCTCAGCTTCATGTTCTGCGTAATAGAGCCCCTTTCTTCTTCTGACTAAACTCAACTTCAGGGCTCAGAGCTTGAGCTACAATGGCACCGAAGAAGCAGGACAATGGAAGCACCAAGAAGAGGAAGCGAATTCCAGCTTCGGGCTCTAATGCCGAAGCATTACATGAATCCCCTTCTAAGGCTCCTAAACTCTCTGCCTCTAAGAACCCTTCAAATCCCTCAAAACACGCAAACAGGACGCTATTCCTAAAGACAAGACCAAGAAGGCTCCCCTTACAGGTCGAGAATGTCGTCTTCATGCTAAGGTCTTAAAACGTTACCAATTTGCTTTCAAATGCATTTGAATTTGTGTTTTGTTATTGGTATGAATCGATGAAACATTTTGTTGTTTGATTTCAGGAACTTGCGGAGGCTAGGAAAAAGAAGAGGAAGCGCCATTTCACTCTTGAGAAAGTTTTACTTTGGAATTTTGTATAACTTAAGGCTGGTGACAGAAGCTCTGCAAAAGATGAAGGGGAAACTTCCTGAAATTGCAGGTCCGCCTCGCCATCTGCAAGGTCTGCTGGAACGGCGGTTGCTTCGACTCTGACATTCTCGCAGCTTTTGATGCCGCCGTCGCCAATAAGATAGCGTGAAGAGGAGGGTCTCTGACGCGGTAGGCTCTGGTTTGAGGCCGATGGTGATGGTGGCGAGGAGAAGCTGGCGCGGTGCTCCTGCGCTGGCGGAGGTCCGCGACGTTGCTAGCGGAGAAGGTGAACGATGATGAGGAGGGTGAGACAGTGGTTTGTGGTTGATGCTGGGATTGGGTGGCTGAGAACATTGAGAGAAAGAGGAGGGAGGAAGGAGATGATAGTGTGGAGAGAAGGATAATTTAGGGATTTTAGATAATTTTTTAGGGTTTGGATAATTTTGCCTGTAAAAACATTTTTTTATGGATACAAATGGTAATTTCTTTTTTTTATGGATAGATATGTCAGTGTTTTTAACTTTTGTGGATACAAATGATAGTTTACTCTTTTGTTGAATTTTGTTGTCATTGAACTACGCTAAGAAAGTGAATTATTGGTCAAAAAACTAATTTTGGACTAATCATATGGGCATGCTATGTTGAGCATGAAGTTCCATATTTTGGACAATGCTATTATAATAACAACAAATTAAATCCAACGATGCCC
>NC_029788.2:21872651-21893413 GCF_000816755.2 Arachis ipaensis
AGATAAAAGTATGAAATTTTTATTATGTATTTCCTAAAGTAAAAATATGAAAAAAAAATAATTAACTAATTGAATTTGTTTACATAAAAAGATAACTTTTAAATATCTATTATTCAATATCTTATTTGAGTCATTATCCTATATCATAAACTCAAAATCACAAATCCTAAATTATAAATCCTACTAACCTAAAACGATAAACCCTAAAAAGTAATTCCTTGACCTTACACCTTCAACACTAAATTATAATTGCTCAACTCTAAACCCTAAATTCTTTTTCATCAACCATAAATTCTAAATCCTGAAATTCAAATTATCAACTCTAAATCCTAAATTGTAAATTTAAATCCTAATTTTTAAACTGTAAATACTAATGACTAAATTCTAATTACATGACCCTAAATTATTGATCCTAAACTTTAAATGCTTCACACTCAAATATCTAATCTGATAACCATAAATAATACTACCATGACCTCTTTTTTATTTTTTTACATACTATACAACACCTGTTTTTCATTGCCTCTTCTTAACAAAAGCAACAAATGATTATAAGAGGCATTATTATTTGAAATAATAATGATAAAAAATCGATTTTTGCATGTTTTTCATACTTACTTTTAAAAAATGTATCTTATTCTTAGTGTATGTACTATTGCATAGGATAGAGATAATGGACACAAATAGTGATAATGGAGAAAAAAAGAAGTTGATCATTTTATTCTTTTCTCTATGTTCTATTACAAAAATACCCCTAACAAAAAATAACATATAGTTTTTTTTTTGGGATAACATACAAATTTAAAAACACCTATTACTCGGATCAAACATTTTGGCCCAACCAGGAACGGATCTATGTTCCTGGATATGGGGGCAAGTGCCTCCACTACAATTTGAAATTTTTTTAGTAGTATATGATAATAATATTTATTTGTCCTCATTAAATTATTAAATTTGATCTTATAATAATTTTTTATTCAATTTTTGGTACTTAATAGTTAATTTAAAAATTTCATATTAGATGTCTATTATAATAATTAATTCTCAATTTAAATGAGATTGTTGTTCTTTCTTAAAAATCAACTTGAAAGAGTATTTATTTTCTTTTAAATTAGCTTTAGTTTTTCCTATGCAATTGCATTAATTGAAAAAACTTATTTCAATTGTATTGTTAAGAAAAAGATTACTCAATTTTTTTAAAATATAAAACCTAAAAAATAAAATTCTAAATTATGTGTTATTATTTACATCCTAAATAAAAAATTTATTTTTCCACAAAAATTATCACACTCAAAACACATTCTAAATAATAGCTAATTTTTATGTACAAATAATAATTTTACTATAAAAATTATTATTATATTATATATATTTTGCTCCCACTATCAAAATTTTCTGAATCCGTCACTGGCCCAACCTTCTCCAAAACTTGTTCTATCTTTTTTCCCCTTGTTTTAATAAATCCAAACCCATCAGTAGCGCCACAAACGGCCCTACCAATAAAAAAGTACAACTGTAAAACCTGGTTAATTAACGACTAATTAACCCATAAATGAGAATTTATTCTAGAAAGCCAAAAATGCGATTTTTATGGCTAAAGATGATAGAGGAGATTGAGACGAAAATTTCGGTACCAATTTTATAAAAATCGGACCAAGATTGGACCGAACGGGCCAAACCGGACCAACCGGACCCAAAGTGGGCCCTTGGCCCAACTAAACTAAGCCAAAACCCTAGTTTTCAGCACTCTCTCTCCTCATTTGTTACACACACACGCTGAAATGGAGTAAGGGAGGGGAAGAACACTCTCTCAAACTTCTATCTCTCACTTGATCTTCAAACCACCATAACTTTTGATCTAGAGCTCCGATCGCCGCACCGTTTGTGGCCACGCGTTCACCGCGGAGAGCTCTACAAAATCTATACAATCAATCTTGAGGTAAGCCACGTTTTTCTCTTCAAATTTCCAGCCTTGATTTCGAGTTTCATGAGCAAAAATGTTGAGATTTTGGGCTCTTTGATGTTATAGGACCTAACTCTCTTAAAGGAGAAGGTTAATCTTGTCTCCTTGGACCTTGGGTGTGGTAAGATTCTCAATCCTAGTGTAATTTGTTGTTCTAGGATGTTTGGGTATTGAGATGTTGTGTATGGGTATGATGATTGTGGCTTAGGTTGTGTATATGTGAATATTGGGGCTTGATTGAGACCTTTGAAAGCTTGAAAAGGGATTTTTGGTGGTAAAAATCTGTTCTTGGAGGTGTTGAGACCTAGAGGACTTGTGGACAAGTGGTTTGGAAGTGCTCCGGTTGAGCTTAGAAAATCGGCTAAGGTATGGTCTCGGTTTCTCGTATCTAATATGTAATGTGGTAGGAAATACTTAGGCTAGAGGCCCTAAGATAGGCATTGAATTGATGATGTTGTTGAATGGTTGAGATATATGATGTGATCATATATGTGATTATGAATATTGATGCCTTGATTGTGTAATATATGAGAAACTGCATGTTGTGATATTTGCTTGATGAATGATTGAGGTTGAATTGGTGGGTGGTACCATGTTGATGGTGAGTATGATGATGATTATGTATAATGATGTTTGATTTGGAAATGGTATTATCGAAAATTGGGATGAGGAAGGATGTGTGATATGATATTGTGTTTGCCCTGTAGCCATTTGATTGAGAAGTGTTAAAATGGTTGGACGGTGGTTTTGGAAATTTTGGTAAAGTGTCAATGTGTGAGTTGAGGATGGCTTGATGTTGATTTTGGTACATTTTGATTGATTTCAAAAAAGGCGAAATTGGCATGTTTTGGTTGATTTTGAAAAGAGTTGAAAATGGCACCTTGTGGTTTTGTATGAAAACATGATTTTCGGGCATGTTTTGACGGGACATAACTTGGACTACGGATCCCCGTTTTGTACCAAACTTATTTAGAAATGAAATTGGATCCGGGATGTCCACGCCGCTGGAAGAACGGACGGAAAACGATTAAAATGAGAAAGTTATGTACGTCAGAAGATTGGGGGTTGAATCTGTGAATTCTGCAGCTTTTAACTTAGAAAATTTTTAGCAGAATGACCCTCCGCGCGTAGGCGCACTTGGTGCGTACGTGCCGTTCTTCAAGAAAGCACCATCCATGCGTGCGCGTGGTGTGCGCGGGCACGTCGATGCGCTGCACCAAATGCCCAGCTATTTTCCCGAGAGTTGTGCCAGAGTTATGCCAGTTTTGTGCCTGGGGCGCAAGAGCACCCATGCGTACGCGTGGCTGACGCTTGCGCGTCGTTGGGCTATTTTTCAATCCGCGCGTATGACGCTTGCTCGTCGATGAGTTTTGTGGTCATCCACGCGTTCGCGTGGAGTGCGCATACGCGTGGCCCTGTTTTCATCCCAAAGTTGATTTTTGAGTTTTGGCCTTTAAAACTCAAAAATCAACTTTGGGATGAAAAGGTGCTCTTGCGCCCCAGGCACAAAACTGGCACAACTCTAGCACAACTCTCGGGAAAATAGCTGGGCATTTGGTGCAGCGCATCGACGCGCCCGCGCACACCACGCGCACGCGTGGATGGTGCTTTCTTGAAGAACGGCGCGTACGCGCCAAGTGCGATTACGCGCGGAGGGTCATTCTGCTAAAAATTTTCTAAGTTAAAAGCTGCAGAATTCACAGATTCAACCCCCAATCTTCCGACGGACATAACTTTCTCATTTTAATCGTTTTCCGCCCGTTCTTCCAGCGGCGTGGACATCCCGGATCCAATTTCATTTCTAAATAAGTTTGGTACAAAACGGGGATCCGTAGTCCAAGTTATGTCCCGTCAAAACATGCCCGAAAACCATGTTTTCATACAAAACCACAATGTGCCATTTTCAAAACAAACCATTTTCAACTCTTTTCAAAATCAACCAAAACATGCCAATTTCGCCTTTTTCGAAATCAATCAAAATGTACCAAAATCAACATCAAGTCATCCTCAACTCACACATTGACACTTTACCAAAATTCCCAAAACCACCGTCCAACCATTTTAACACTTCTCAATCAAATGGCTACAGGGCAAACACAATATCATATCATACATCCTTCCTCATCCCAATTTCCGATAATACCATTTCCAAATCAAACATCATTATACATAATCATCATCATACTCACCATCAACATGGTACCACCCACCAATTCAACCTCAATCATTCATCAAGCATATATCACAACATGCAGTTTCTCATATATTACACAATCAAGGCATCAATATTCATAATCACATATATGATCTATATCTCAACCATTCAACAACATCATCAATTCAATGCCTATCTTAGGGCCTCTAGCCTAAGTATTTCCTACCACATTATATATTAGATACGAGAAACCGAGACCATACCTTAGCCGATTTTCCAAGCTCAACCGGAGCACTTCCAAACCACTTGTCCACAAGTCCTCTAGGTCTCAACACCTCCAAGAACAGATTTTTACCACCAAAAATCCCTTTTCAAGCTTTTCAAGGTCTCAATCAAGCCCCAATATTCACATATACACAACCTAAGCCACAATCATCATACCCATACACAACATCTCAATACCCAAACATCATAGAACAACAAATTACACTAGGATTGAGAATCTTACCACACCCAAGGTCCAAGGAGACAAGATTAACCTTCTCCTTCAAGAGAGTTGGGTCCTATAACATCAAAGAGCCCAAAATCTCAACATTTTTGCTCATGAAATTCGAAATCAAGGCTGAAAATTTGAAGAGCAAAACGTGGCTTACCTCAAAATTGATTGTATGGGTTTTTTAGAGCTCTCCCAGTGAACGCATGGCCGTAAATGGTGCGGCGATCGGAGCTCTAGATCAAAAGTTATGGTGGTTTGAAGATCAAGTGAGAGATAGAAGTTTGAGAGAGTGTTCTTCCCCTCCCTTACTCCATTTCAGCGTGTGTGTGTGTGTGTGTGTGTGTGTAACAAATAAGGGGAGAGAGTGCTGAAAACTAGGGTTTTGGCTTAGTTTAGTTGGGCCAAGGACCCACTTTGGGTCCGGTTGGCCCGGTTTGGCCCGTTCGGTCCAATCTTGGTCCGATTTCTATAAAATTGGTGCCGAAATTCTCGTCTCAATTTCCTCTATCATATTAAGCCATAAAAGTCACATTTTTGGCTTTCTAGAATAAATTCTCATTTATGGGTTAATTAGCCGTTAATTAACCGGGTTTTACATTCTACCCACCTAATTGGGAATTTTGCCCACAAAATTCAAATTCAATTACCTGAGAATAAGTGCAGATAATCCGATCGCATCTCCGACTCAAGTTCCCAAGTGTGTTCCTCAACACCGCCTCGATTCCAAGCCAATTTGACTAATGAAACCTCTTTTCCACGTAACCGTTTGATACTAGTATCATCAATTCTGACTGGAGCTACTGGAAGCGTTAAATCTTCCCTTAACTGAACCGATTCAGGTTATAACACATGGCTAGCATCAGGAATGTACTTCCGAAGCTGTGACACGTGAAACACGTCGTGCAGGTTCGAAAGATGAGGTGGTAGAGCCATCCGATATGCCACCGGTCCAACCCTTTCCAGGATCTAAAATGGACCGATGTACTGAGGATTCAACTTCTTTGCTTTAATCGCCCTACCTACTCCCGTGGTTGGAGTAACCTTAAGGAAAACAGGATCTCCTTCCTCAAATTCCAAGGGATTCTGCCTCTGATCGGCGTAACTCTTCTGGCGACTCTACGCCGTAAGCATCCTATCTCAGATTTTCTTGACTTGTTCAGTGGTCTCAGCTATCATCTCTGGCCCCAACAAGCCTTTCTCTCCAGTTTCATACCAACATAGCGAAGATTGACATTTTCTCCCATACAAAGCCTCATACGGAGCCATTCCGATACTCGCATGGTAACTATTATTGTATGCAAACTCCACTAACGGCATATATCGATCCCAACTCGTCGGCTGGTCCAGAACACAAGCTCTCAACATATCCTCTAGTGTTTGGATCGTCCTCTCAGATTGACCATCTGTTTGAGGATGGTAAGCTGTACTCAAGCTTAGTCGGGTTCCGAAAGCTTTCTGAAATGCACCCCAAAACCTCGAAGTGAAGCGAAAATCTCTATCAGAGATTATAGTAGCCGGTACGCCATGAAGTCTCACAATCTCCTTTATGTACAACCGTGCTAGTTCCTCAAGGGTGTAAGTCATCCGAATGGGTAAAAAGTGGGCTGATTTTGTCAGTCGGTCCACAATCACCCAGATAGCATCAAAACCAGTCCTAGTCCTTGGCAATCCTGACACAAAGTCCATTGCAATACTTTCCTACTTCCATTGCGGAACTTCTAAAGGTTGCAACATTCCGGAAGGTCTTTGATGTTCAATCTTTACCTTTTGACAGGTTAAGCACTTTAAAACATATTCCGCCACATCATTCTTCATACCCGGCCACCAAAACATCGCCTTTAAATCATGGTACATCTTAGTACTTCCCGGGTGAATGGAGAATCCGCTTTTGTGTGCCTCCTTTAAGATATCTTGCCTCAAAGTACCAATATCTGGTACAATGATCTTACCCTTGAATCTCCATAACCCATCTTTTTCTTCCGACACTCTCCACTGTTTCCCTTGCTCAATAGCCGGTAACACCTTCCATAATGCTTCATCATTCTCATGGGCCTTTAGGAGTTCGGACTTAAAGTCACTTGAGATTTCTAATCGGCTCAAACACAAAGTTCCAGATACTTCTTGAGCACCAATTTTTAGACTCTCGAATCCCTTGAGCAACTTCTCCTCTTGAAGCATCATCCAAGCCGCATATAATGACTTCCGACTTAACGCATCCGCCACTACATTCGCCTTTCCCGGATGGTAATTCAACTCAAAATCGTAGTCCTTCAATAATTCCATCCACCTTCTCTGCCTCATATTAAGCTCTTTCTGATCAAAGAGATATTTCAAGCTCTTGTGATCGGAGAAGACTTGGAACTTAACTCCATAGAGATAATGCCTCCACACCTTCAAGGCAAACACAACCGCAACGAGTTCCAAATCGTGCGTAGGGTAACTAACTTCATGAGGTCTCAACTGTCGTGAGGCATACGCCACCATATTATGATGCTGCATCAGCACGCATCCTAGACCCTTTAATGAGGCATCATAGTACACCTCAAAAGGCTCGTTTAGCTCAGGTAACACTAACACAGATGCAGTGGTCAACTTTTTCTTCAATGCCTGAAAGCTCTCCTCGCACTCGGGAGTCCAAACAAACGGAGTGTCTTTGCGGGTTAACTTTGTCAACGGCAAGGCTAATTACGAAAAGCCTTTGATGAACCTTCGGTAATAGCCAGCTAAGTCCAGAAAACTCCTTATCTCAGTTACTGTGGTTGGTTGCCTTCAATCCATCACAGCCTCCACCTTAGCTGGATCTACGGCTATTCCCTTCTTACTCACCACGTGACCCAAAAACTTCACCTCACTCTTCCAGAACTCACACTTAGACAGTTTCACATAGAGTTTCTTCTCTTTTAAAATCTACAACACGGTCCGCAAGTGTTCCGCATGCTCTTCTTCAGTCTTGGAATAAATTAGTATGTCGTCAATGAAGACAACAACGAATTTATCCAGAAATGGATGGAACACTCAGTTCATATAATCCATGAATACTGCAGGAGCGTTCGTCAACCCAAAAGACATTACAGTATACTCGTAATGACCATAACGAGTTCTGAAAGCGGTCTTAGAGATATCCTCACCTCTCACCCTTATCTGGTGATAACCGGATCGCAAATCGATCTTGGAGAAAACCCCAGCTCCTTGTAACTGATCCATGAGATCATCAATTCTCGGCAATGGGTACTTATTCTTTATCGTGACCTTGTTCAGCTGCCTGTAATCCACACAGAGCCGCATACTCCTATCTTTCTTCTTTACCAGTAACACTGGAGCACCCCACGGGAAAATACTTGGTCGGATAAAGTTCTTACCCAACAAATCCTCTAACTGAGACTTTAGCTCGGCCATCCCTAACGATGACATTCTATAAGGAGCACTTGAGATTGGTCCTGCCCCAGGCACCAATTCAATAGCAAACTCGACCTCTCGGTTAGGTGAAAATTCATCAATGTCATCGGGAAACACTTCCGGAAACTCACACACCACCGGAATCTTTTCCAACCTTTGATCATCACCTGAAACACCCGCGGTTAACAACAGGATACCCTGACATTCGATTCCGGAACAGTTCACCATCATTGAATTCAAGTAATAATTATTCACCACGACCGGTCCTCCTGTATCTTCCGGCATAAAGTACACCGACTTTGTAGAACAATCAAGCAGGACATGGTTCTCAGATAACCAGTCCAGTCCCAAGATAAGATCAAGACCGATCATCGGTAAGCAGATTAAATTATGGACAAAATCACACTGCTTGAACCTAAACGAAACTTCCAGGAATCCTAGCCTAGTTACCATGGCTTCATGGGTAGCATTATACACTTTTAAGTCATAACCTAAGGTTACGATCCTCAATCCTAACTCATGGGCTTTCTCAAATGCAATGAATGAATGCGATGCTCCCGAATCAAATAAAGCATTTAAAGTTTGACCAGCTATTTCACAGTTACCTCGGATAAGTGCCTAAGATCCCTCAGCACCTATAGCTGAAGTGGTGAACACCCGACCAGTCTGCTGTGCTTTCGCAGCACCTTGTTTCTGCTTCTCCGGACAATTTGCGGCTTTATGCCCCGCCTTTCCACAATTGTAGCACAAACCCCATCCGGCCTTGCATGGTGCTCCCGGATGGTGACTTCCACACCTAGTACAAGCTTGATCATTCTGAGGCTGCTTCCCAAACCTTTTCCTTGGGAGTTGTTGTTGTTGGGCCTCCTGAAAGAACTTTCCCACTTGAAAGGCGAACCTCTAGGTGCAAAGCTCTTCCCTCGGTTCTGTGGGAATGGTCCTTTGTGACTCCCTCTCTCAGCAGCCGCTTTCTTCACGCTCTCTTCAGCAACTCTACACTTGTTCACCAACTCGGAGAAAGTTCTGATCTCCATTGGTCCCACTGAGCTGAAAATATCACTCCGGAGTCCTCCTTCATACTTAACGCACTTCCATTCCTCATATTCCACCGGAGTCCCTTGACACATACGAGAGAATCTGAACAGCTCCTCAAACTTGTCAGTATACTCAGATACGGACATAGTACCCTGCTTCAGCTGCAATAATTCAAGCTCCTTGGCCATCCTAGCAGAAGTCGAAAAGTACTTCTTATAGAACTCCTCTTGGAAGACATCCCAGGTGATATAATTGTCACCCTGCTGCAGGAGGCGTCGGATTCCTTGCCACCAATGCGACGCTTCCCCAGTGAGCAAATAGGTAGCAAACTCCACACACTGCCCTTCAGGTACCACCTGCGCTTGCAGTGCTCGTTCCATGGCCTGAAACCATGTATCGGCCTCAGTCGGGCTAGTGGTTCCCTTGAACTTAGGTGGATTAACCTTCAAAAAGTTTGCCAGTGTCATCGGGCCCTGAACTCCACCTCCGTCATTACCATGGTTGTTCATCTGTTGACCAAGAGTCTCAGCAGTGGCTTGCATAGCAGCAGCCATATTCTCCAACGCAGTCATAAAGTTCACCGGGTCATTAGGGTTAATCTCTGGCGCACGAGCATTCGTATGACCTCTCCCACGGCCTCTACCGCGTCCACAAGGCGCCATCTAGTTCCTATACACACCAAACAATCGATATTAAGTTGATCAGTCTCAATATCGGAAGTTTAGTGCTTCAAAGTCCCAAATGCATGCTCATGAATGTTTATGCCAACTATATCAAGTAGATATACTAACAGCACATAACACACATACAGAGAATGCACAGAAGCATAGTCAGTCCATCCCTCAGGCTCTACAGGAATGAACTGCTCTGATACCATAATGTAACACCCTACTATACAGAGTCTTATGCTTAAGTCATAAGTTCGAGATGGCAAGGTATTACGACCTCAAATTAAAATTTAGTACGTATAGTAGTATGAATGATTGATTATAACTAGGAGCCTTTGTAGAAAAAGGGGTAAACAAAAATCGTAACTCGAAAGCGCAACACTCCGATCGATAACATAACGAACAGGGATAAGCTAGCACGAGATTATATATACAAAAGAGTGTCAAAAATGGGAATATCAAAACTCAAATCCGGATGCGAAGATAACCGGTCCGAGCATAGCAATATATACATATAATAAAATAAGAAAACCCCAAAGGAAACTCAAAGGGACACAAAAATAGAGAACTTAGTCTCCAAAATCCCCTCTAAGAGGAGTCATCACAATTTGTATTATTCAATGGAGATAAAAGTATCTAAGAGAAATCATAAAATCAAAACAGAGTCCCGAGAACAATGATCTTCGCTAATCCAGAAGTCTCCAGCATGCCTCAACGAGAAGCCTCGCGTCCTGCATCTGAAAACCACAAAATCCGCATGGGTGAGAACCAGAGGTCCTCAGCATGGTAACAGTTCCCCATATATAACATGTAATAATAGAAGAAAGCCGAAGGCAATCCTAGGACTTCCTCCAGATAATATCAAAGCTAATAAACAAGCTAAACCATAAGTGACAACTGACTAAAGATCCTTCAGTCTAACTAATGCTTCCCTTTCTAATTCCTTCAGACCTCCCAACCACCAGCAGGAGTATAATGTAGCAAACACAGCTAAATCAAACAAGAGATATACAAATAGGAACAGATAAGGCATTTAGACAATTAGCAAGTAATATGCAATCAAATAGGCAATCTCAAACAATTCATATAGTATGCATATGATGAATGCCTGTCCCTAGTGGCTGATGATATCATCTGTCGGTTATAGAGCCAACCCGACAAGTCCTGGTAGCTAACCATTGGACTGTCCCTCTGTCGTGTCTCCCCAACTCGAGTTATACTCAATATAAATTTGATCATAATCATGATCCATATCCATCACCCTCACTGGTGAATATTTATGGGGGTGAGCTCATCCGGGGCTTTCACAGTGCCCGGCCACCCTGACGACATAGGGTCAAAAGAGCTTTGAGTCTCAACCTGGAGCACGTAGTGGCTAGCCACTGCTTCCTCTCAGGGAAACTCTCATCTCCGATAGTGGAAGTGCAAACATTCACAATTCATTCAACAGCATATATGCATTTATACTTAGCCATAATCATGGCTCCACCGTAACACGGCAATAATCCTGCCATCCGGCTCACGGTTAAATCCATAACCAGCCAATTCACTAACAATTACGGCCCTTCGGCCCATGGCATAACAAGCACTTCCACCGCCATCCTCCGCATCTCACACAATCATCTTTGATCCTCATTGATCACTCATTTTTCCCTTGCTTCACTCGCAAGTTACCACATTCACTAGCTCCTTGTCTCATTGCTAGGCATATCATAATGATTTAAGACATAAGTGGTGAGATCGGAGGCTTAGAAGTATGAAATTTGGCTTTTAAAACTCAAAAATCAACTTTGGGATGAAAACAGGGCCACGCGTACACGCACTCCACGCGCACGCGTGGATGGCCACAAAACTCATCGACGCACAAGCGTCATATACACGGACGCGCAGATTGAAAAATAGTCAAACGACGCGTAAGCGTCAGCCACGCGTACGCGTGGGATATATGAGAAACTGCATGTTGTGATATATGCTTGATGAATGATTGAGGTTGAATTGGTGGGTGGTACCATGTTGATGGTGAGTATTATGATGATTATGTATAATGATGTTTGATTTGGAAATGGTATTATCGGAAATTGGGATGAGGAAGGATGTGTGATATGATATTGTGTTTGCCCTGTAGCCATTTGATTGAGAAGTGTTAAAATGGTTGGACGGTGGTTTTGGGAATTTTGGTAAAGTGTCAATGTGTGAGTTGAGGATGGCTTGGTGTTGATTTTGGTACATTTTGATTGATTTCGAAAAAGGCGAAATTGGCATGTTTTGGTTGATTTTGAAAAGAGTTGAAAATGGTTTGTTTTGAAAATGGCACCTTGTGGTTTTGTATGAAAACATAGTTTTTGGGCATGTTTTGACGGGACATAACTTGGACTACGAATCCCCATTTTGTACCAAACTTGTTTAGAAATGAAATTGGATCCGGGATGTCCACGCCGCTGAAAGAACGGGCGGAAAACAATTTAAAATGAGAAAGTTATGTCCGTCGGAAGATTGGGGGTTGAATCTGTGAATTCTGCAGGTTTTAACTTAGAAAATTTTTAGCAGAATGACCCTCTGCGCGTAGGCACACTTGGCGCGTACGCGCCGTTCTTCAAGAAAGCACCATCCACGCGTGCGCGTGGTGTGCGCGGGAGCGTCTATGCGCTGCACCAAATGCCCAGCTATTTTTCCGAGAGTTGTGCCAGAGTTGTGCCAGTTTTGTGCCTGGGGCGCAAGAGCACCCACGCGTACGCGTGGCTGACGCTTGCGCGTCGTTTGACTATATTTCAGTCCACGCGTCCGCGCGTATGACGCTTGCGTGTCGATGAGTTTTGTGGCCATCCACGTGTGCGCGTGGAGTGCGCGTACGCGTGGCCCTGTTTTCATCCCAAAGTTGATTTTTGAGTTTTAAAGGCCAAATTTCATACTTCTAAGCCTCCGATCTCACCACTTATGTCTTAAATCATTATGATATTCCTAGCAATGAGACAAGGAGCTAGTGAATGTGGTAACTTGCGAGTGAAGCAAGGGAAAAATGAATGATCAATGAGGATCAAAGATAATTATGTGAGATGCGGAGGATGGCGGTGGAAGTGCTTGTTATGCCATGGGTCGAAGGGCCGTAATTGTTAATGAATTAGCTAGTTATGGATTTGACCGTGAGCCGGATGGCTGGATCATTGCCGTGTTATGGCGGAGCCATGATTATGGCTAAGTATAAATGCATATATGCTGTTGAATGAATTGTGAATGTTTGCACTTCCACTATCGGAGATGAGGGTTTCCCTGGGAGGAAGCAGTGGCTAGCTACCACGTGCTCCAGGTTGAGACTCGAAGCTCTTTTGACCCTATGTCATCAGGGTGGCCGGGCACTGTGAAAGCCCCGGATGAGCTCACCCCCATAAATATTCACCAGTGAGGGTGATGGATATGGATCATGATTATGATCACGATTTGTTGAGTATAACTCGAGTTGGGGAGACATGACAGAGGGACAGTCCAATGGTTAGCTACCAGGACTTGTCGGATTGGCTCTATAACTGACAGATGATATCATCAGCCACTAGGGACAGGCATTCATCATATGCATACTATATGAATTGGTTAAGATTGTCTATTTGACTGCATATTACTTGCTAATTATATAAATGCCTTATCTGTTCCTATTTGTATATCTCTTGCTTGATTTAGCTGTGTTTGCTACATTATACTCCTGCTGGTGGTTGGGAGGTCTGAAGGAATTGGAAAGGGAAGTATTAGTTAGACTGAAGGATCTTTAGTCAGTTGCCACTTATGGTTTAGCATGTTTATAAGCTCTGATATTATCTAGAGGAAGTCCTAGGATTGCCTTCGGATTTCCTCTATTATTACATGTTATATATGGGGAACTGTTACCATGCTGGGGACCTCTGGTTCTCACCCATGCGGATTTTGTGGTTTTCAGATGCAGAACGCGAGGCTTCTCGTTAAGGCATGCTGGAGACTTCTGGATTAACGAAGATCCTTGTTCTCGGGACTCTGTTTTGATTTTATGATTTCTCTTAGATACTTTTATCTCCATTGAATAATACAAACTGTGATGACTCCTCTTAGAGGGGATTTTGGAGACTAGGTTCTCTGTTTTTGTGTCCCTTTGGGTATCCTTTGGGGTTTCTTTATTTTATTATATGTATATATTGCTATGCTCGGACCGGTTATCTTCGCATCCGGATTTGAGTTTTGATATTCCCGTTTTTGATACTCTTTTGTATATATAATATAATCTCGCGTTAGCTTATCCCTGTTCATTACGTTATCGATCAGAGTGTTGCGCTTTTGAGTACGGTTTTTGTTTACCCCTTTTTCTACAAAGGCTCCTGGTGCACGAATTGTGAATCACACTTTTCACAACGCGTACCACTAACCAGCAAGTGCACTGGGTCGTCCAAGTAATACCTCACATGAGTAAGGGTCGAATCCCACGGAGATTGTTGGTTTGAAGCAATCTATGGTTATATTGTAAATCTTAGTCAGGAAGTCAATTATGTTTATCAGTTGAATTGTGAATAACCAAGAGAGCATAAATTAAAGGTTACTTGTTGTGCAGTAATGGAGAATATGTTGGAGTTTTGGACCAAAATAAGTCTCTAAAAGTTATTTAAATACTAAACTAGTAGCCTAGGGTTACAAAATATGAGTAGACTATGATGGATGATGCAGAGATCCACTTCTGGGGCCCACTTGGTGTGTGCTGGGCTGAGACTTAAGCAATTCACGTGCAGAGGCCATTTGTGGAGTTGAACGCCAGTTTTTATGCCATTTTGGGCGTTCAACTCCAGCTTTTGATCCTTTTCTGGCGCTGGACGCCAGAATTGGGCAGAGAGCTGGCGTTGAACGCCAGTTTACGTCATCTATCCTTGTGCAAAGTATGGACTATTATATATTGCTGGAAAGCCCTGGATGTCCACTTTCCAACGCAATTGGAAGCATGCCATTTTGAGTTCTGTAGCTCCAGAAAATCTACTTTGAGTGCAGGGAGGTCAGAATCCAACAACATCAGCAGTCCTTTTTCAGCCTAAATCAGATTTTTGCCCAGCTCCTTCAATTTCAGCCAGAAACTTGGTGACAGACGTCTCAAGATATTCCCAATATTCCTCTTTTGAATTTTTATTAGCAATCTTGTAGAGTTCAGTGGAAATCAGCTGATGAACCTCCACTTCCTTCCCCGTCATGATGCAATGAATCATCACTGCTCTTTTAACTGTGACTTCCGAACGGTTGCTAGTGGGCAACAGAGAACGCCCAATGAAGTCCAGCCATCCTCTGGCAACTGGTTTGAGATCCTCTCTCTTGAGTTGATTTGGGACGCCCTTTGTGTTGGTGGTCCACCTGGCTCCAGGGATACATATGTCCTCTAGAATCTTATCCAGGCCAATGTCTGCTCTCATCATCCTCCTGTTGAAGGAGTCTGGATCATCCTTTAGCTGAGGTAGCTTTAATATCTCTCTGATCTTGTCAGGGGTGGTATGAACAATCTTTCCCCTGACCATGATCCGAAATTCGTAGCAGGCAGTTCCAGATAGTCTTTGCTTGTCAGTCTTCCACATATTAGCATAGAACTCCTGGACCATGTTCCTTCCTACTTTCGTTTCAGGATTAGCTAGGACTTCCCAGTTCCTGATTCGAATTTGCTCCTGGATCTCCGGATATTCGTCTTCTTTCAGATCGAATCTAACTTCCGGGATCACTGATCTCAGACCCATTACTTTAAGATAATGGTCTGAATGTTCTTTAGATAAGAACTTCCCTTGATTCCAAAGTGGTTTTGGAACGCTCTCTTTCTTGCCTCTTGGAGTGGATTGTTTTCCTTTGGGAGCCATGATCTTAGTGATCTCGGATAAACACACCAAACTTAGAGGTTTGCTTGTCCTCAAGCAAAAGAAAAGAAAGGAGAGGGATAGAAGGAGATCGAGGTGCACTTGTAGATGGAGGAGGGGGGGAGGCCGAACCCAAATTTAAAGGGGTGGGGGGTGGATTTTCGAAAAATTGGAAGAGATAAGATAAAAAGATTGAGTTGAAAAAGATAAGATAGAAGATATAGTTTGATTTTGAAAAGATAGGATAGATTTTTGAAAATGATAAATCTGGATTTTGAAAAAGATAATATGAAAAAGATATTGAAAAGATTTTAGAGTGAAAAAGATAGATTTGTTTTTGGAAAAGATTTTAAAAGAGTTGGATTGAAGTTGCAAAGAGGGTGTGTGCTTATGAATTAAGATACATTTGATATTTTTGAAAGTAGGATTTTTAGAAATCAGGGTTCTTGACATGTTTATGTAAATAAAATCATGTATTGAATCATAAAATTTTAAATTAGAATGGAAAAACGTGTGGAAAAATGAATTTGGCTCCTCCCTGCCTTCCTGGGGTGAATCTTTGGTGGGTTGCTCATTTCTTGAATTTTTGATCCCTTGAGGTGGGGTATTTAATGTTTTCCCACTTCTTAATTGAACTGCCTGGCATTCTTCTGCTATTTGCCTTGATAGCTGCTGCTTTGTCTGCTTAAACTGTTCGTCCATCTGTATATTAGCTATCCTTGTCTCTTGTAGCCTGTCCTTGAATTCAGCTAGCTGCTTTGTTAGAAAATCCAATTGCTGATTGAATTCCTTATGCAAAGTATAGACTATTATATATTTCTGGAAAGCCCTGGATGTCTACTTTCCAACGCAATTGGAAGCACGCCATTTCGAGTTCTGTAGCTCCAGAAAATCCACTTTGAGTGCAGGGAGGTCAGAATCCAACAGCATCAGCAGTCCTTTTTCAGCCTGAATCAGATTTTTGCTCAGCTCCTTCAATTTCAGCCAGAAAAATACCTGAAATTACAGAAAAATACACAACTCATAGTAAAGTCCAGAAATATGAATTTTTCCTAAAAACTAATAGAAATAGACTAAAAACTAACTAAAACATACTCAAAACTATATGAAATTATCCCCAAAAAGCGTATAAAATATCCGCTCATCAGCTCCTAGTTATAATAAATCATTCATACTACTATACGTACTAAATTTTAATTCTAGAGGTCGTAATACCTTGCCATCTCGAAATTATGACTTAAGCATAAGACTCTTAGGGGGTGGATTGTAAGGTCCCACATCGGTTGGGGAGGGAAACGAAGCATGCCTTATATGGGTGTGGATACCTCTCCCTAGCATGACGCATTTTGATGAGTGAGTGTGGAGGGCTTCGGCTATCATCCCTATCGTCAAAGGCAAAACCGTGAGGCCTTGTATGCCAAAGCGGACAATATCGTGCTAGCGGGTGGTCTGGACTGTTACAGATGGTATCAGAGCCAGAACCCGGATCGATGTGCCAGCGAGGGCGCTGGGCTCCCTTAGGGGGTGGATTGTAAGGCCCACATCGGTTGGAGAGGGGAACGAAACATGCCTTATAAGGGTGTGGATACCTCTCCCTAGCATGACGCGTTTTGACGAGTGAGTGTGGGGGGCTTTGGCCATCATCCCTATCGTCAAAGACAAAACCGTGAGGCCTTGTGTGCCAAAGTGGACAATATTGTGCTAGCGGGTGGTCTGGACTGTTACACCAACCCAAATAACTAATCATCATTAATCATAACTTAAACCTAACACATTAATTCATCTCATGTCAACAACATTCTGCCACTACTGGAAAAGAATCAGTCCTTGTCTGCGCGTGTTACATCCACTCTTATACGCACCCTTCTTTCTATCGTGACAAATCATTTTAGCAACTGTTGAAATTAGGGGTGAGCACGGGTAGCGGGTACCCGATTATCCGTCCAAATCCGAACTGAACCAATTAAATTGGTTCTGAAATCAACGGGTAATCGGGTCCAACCCGAACCAAACTGATGGCTTTTGTTAGTGATTGGTTCGGGTATCGGTTTTGGCGGTGTGGAATCCGAACCAACCCGCGAATCAAATCATATATTAATTAAATAAAAAAATAAAAAATATATATGGTTTTTCCATTAGACAATGATTATTCATTATTAATATGTTTGGATTTTAATGAGTTTAGTTTTTAATGTATTTAGTGTTTAACATGTTTGGATTATTTCTATTGATGTTACATGTTTATTGTACTTATTGAATTTTTAAGATAAAATTTTGGTTTTTTTTATGAATTTTAAAGTCATCGGGTACCCAATTACCCGAACCGAACCAATCCGTTATTAATCGGTTTGGTTTGGTTCGGGTACATATACAAAAAAATGCGTATCCGAACCAAACCGAACCAATTACATTTTGATCGGTTCAGTTCTAATTTTACCATAAACCCAAACCAAACCGACTCGTGCTCACCCCTAGCTGAAATTTTAGCAATGTTATGAAAATTGGACCAGACCGACCGGTCGAATCGGTTCAACTGGAAACCGGCGTGTAAAACGGTCCGGTCCTCTTCCTAAAACTGTTGATCCTCAAATCGTTTTGAAATTGTTGAATTGGCTGGTTGGACTGGATCGGAAACCGACCGGTTCGTGTGAAACGACATTGTTTTCCCTATTTAAAAAAAAACATAAACAAAACAAAAACCCAGCTTCATTGCCAGAACCGCGGCCGCCGTCTGTGGTTGTCGGCGTCTTTGCGGCTCCTCATTCCCCTGTCCCAAACGCATACAGTCAGAGCTTCTCTTCTAGCTCGGCACGTCATCCTTTCTGCCTGTGAAGTCGCTGTTTGAGGCTTCCAGCTGCTGTGTTGTGGCGTCTGGCCGTCGTGTCTTCGCCGTCTCGCCATCGTCTTCCTGCTGTCAGTGGAAGGTTAGTGGCACTGTGATTTACTGATTTCTGTTGAGTCTGTTATTCTGTTTTAGGGTTTGAGGTTGATTTTGTAATTTGTGATTTTTGTCATCTTTTGTTACGCTGCTGTTGTTGTTACTTGTTATGCTGCTGTTGTTGTTATGGCACTGTGATTTTGTGATTTCTGAATCTGAATTAATTTAGGGATTTTGTGATGGCACTGTTATTATTATGGCACTGTGATTTTGTGATTTCTAAATCTGAATCTGAATTAATTTTGTGATTTTGTTATGCTGTTGTTTGTTTTACTGATTTCTAAATTAATTTTGTAATTACTGTTTTATAATTTAGTTCACCCTTTTAGTGTGATTATTGGTTAATGTTCTGTAATGTTTGTTGCTGAATGCTGATTGTTGAGTTCAGTCCTTGTCTGTGCATGTTACATCCACTCCTATACGCGCCCTTCTTTCCATCTTAACAAATCATTTTGGTAGTTGCTGAAATTTTAGCAATGTTCTAAAAACTGGATCGGACCGGACCGACCGATCGAATCGGTTCAACCGGGAATCGACATGTAAAATGGTTCGGTCCTCCTTCTAAAACCACTGATCCTCAAACCATTTTGAAACTGTTGAACCAGCCAGTTGGACCGGATTAGGAACCAACTGGTTCGTCTGAAACGACGTCGTTTTTCCTATTAAAAACAAAAAACAAAAACAAAATCCTCCCACCCCACACACACACACACACACTAAACACCCCTTCCTTCGAAACAGCTAGCCCTAAGGATCCCCAGACCAAAAACCCACCTTCGTCGCCGAAACTCCGCCGCCGTCCGTGGTTGTCGACGTCTTCGCGGCCTCCTCCTTCCCCTGTCCCAAACGCATACGGCCAGATCTCTTCTAGCTCGTCATGTCATCCATTTCCGCTGGTGAAGTCACTGTTCGAGGCTTCCAGCTACTGCGCCGTGGTGTCGCCGTCATGTCTTCGTCGTCTCGCCATCGTCTTCCTGCTGTCAGTGGAAGGTTAGTAGCATTGTTATTTACTGATTTCTATTGAGTCTGTTACTCTGTTTCAGGATTTTGAGGTTGATTTTGTGATTTGTGATTTTCGTCATCTTTTGTTATGCTGCTGTTGTTGTTACTTGTTATGTCGTTGTTGTTGTTATGCTGTTGTTTTGTTATGGCACTGTGATTTTGTGATTTCTGAATCTGAATTAATTTCGGGGTGATTATTTAGGAGTTTTGTGATGGCACTATTGTTGTTATGGCACTGTGATTTTGTTATGCTATTATTTTGTTTTGCTGATTTTTGAATTAATTTTATAATTGCTGTTTTATAATTTAATATCATCCTTTTAGTGTGATTATTAGTTAATGTTCTGTAATGTTTGTTGCTTAATGTTAATTATTGAGTTCAGATATGATGTTGTTGATGATTAATTTAGTGTCATCATTTAAATGTTTGTTGCTGAATGTTGCTGCTGTTTTTAACATTCCATACATGTTGGATACACCCAAGAATAACAATCTTTTCCTTTCTTTAATCTTATCATCATCATCATAACAGTGGTGGGACTTCGGTGAATTGAGATTATTCAAGTTTTGATTTTGGGGTACAGTTTAGGTGAAGAATTCAGACTTTCTAAAAGAGGTTTCATCTGTTTGCAATAAAGAAGATCATCTCATTGTGGTAACTCTTATCTAAAAGCTATTATCACTCTGCCTCAAATATATAGCAGAGGCTATGCTTATTTGTGTACTATAGAGTTATATTATCATGTTGCATATATGGCTTTTCATGAATGAGAAGACTAATAACTTTGTGTTTGATGTGAATTTGTAGGACTACAAGGATGTGAAGAAGATGGGAGGGGATTATATGCAATTAAACCGATTAAACCAATAAATCAATAATGCGATGACTTATCCGATTCTCTATCACCTTAAATTTTAGGGCTTCACCACGCTAGTATTGACCAATAATAAAAGACATTTGATTGCAGGAAAAACATATAGAGAGAAAATTTTACATACTAAGACAAAAGATGAAGAATTGGAATTAAGATCAAAGAGCCTGACTAATTAGTGAAATTGTCCACCTGTGCCTTTATTATTTTTTGTTTTTTACATTTCTAATTTACTCGTTTAAAATAATATTGCCATTTTAAATTTTATTTGTCATAATCGAATGCGTCAATACGATACGTACACACGTAAATAGATACAAAATTTATGTGTCGCTATCTTCACAGCAACTGTGTCCCTATTCTCACTATCTTGGGATAGATACTAAATATATATAAATCT
>NC_029788.2:21893802-21898753 GCF_000816755.2 Arachis ipaensis
AGTATGATAATTTATTTTAAAAGAATCAAGTACATGAAATATTACTTGTGATGATACGGCTAACTAACTGTACTGTCAAAGTTGTTATATATTGCCGCAATATTTAGCAGCAACTTATTATTATGAGTTGTTGATTGACATGAAAAGTTGAAAAGCATTCCGTGATGACACGAAACATTGGGCTGCTAATTTGCTTTGATCTTGCTCCTACGTATGTATTGTTACGTTGCATCAGCTTGCAAGTTGATTGGGTGATTCATTCACACCAAGCCACTTTATGTATGAAGAAGACAGCACTACTGTACTTTCTAGCTAGTCATAAATCATACTATTTAATTTCCGTTTAAATTTGTTGTCATCATAATTCATAGCTTTCCTTATTGTCCTTCTTCGTCTTCCTTTCTTTAATATTACACTGCCGTCTCCCCTCTACTACAGTAGTCTACATATACACTTGGACTTTAATAGCCACATATATTAGTATTATCCAAATCCCTTCAAATTCTATCACCTTGATTTTCAGGATTACTTAATGATTAAATTATTGATCAAATTTGATTGTAATGTATATAAAATTATTCGCCAAGATACTATAAGTTGTACACTTACACGTGTGTAGTTATACTGGTATAATTTTACACAATTATTAAGAACAATCTATTTACTCTTTTAAATAAATAAATTTTGAGTAAATGATCAAAATAGTCCCTGAATTTTAAATCGTTATTCAATTTAGTTCTTCACTTTTAAAAATGACCAACTAAATTCCTGAAATTCGAAAAAGTGTATCTTCGTCGTTAGTCCTTCACAGAAGTACTGTCTAAATATTGATGATATGACATTTCAGTTGTATGCTGATGTGTACCAAACTTAAATTTGATTCGAATTGGTACCTAAAATTACTTAATAATATCCAAATTAGTCCATTTTCAATTATAAAACCCTAATCCCCAAATTATTGTCTTCTCTTCTTTGATCTCTCTGCTGTCTTCTTCTCTTGTTCGACCTCTCCGCTATCTTTCAGTTTGTTAGAATATAATTAGGATCAATTAGTATTATTTAGTATATCTGAATATTTATTATAGGAGATTACGTCTTTATTATTACGATTCTTTTAGTACCTATAAATACCCTTTTATATTGTATCATTCAACACAACTTGAATAGACAACTTGATTACACTCAATAATACACAAATCATTTCTCCAGTTTAGTCTCTTGTTTCTAACATGGTATCAGAGCCATGGTATCCTCCTTGAAGAGAATAAGTTGTTTTCCTTGCGGTGAAATCATCGTAGTTTTTGCATTTTTTTTCTATGTCATTCTTCTTTCTCTTTTGTCACTCCTTTGATGCTTTTTTACCTCATCGACTCGCCTATTTTCTCTGTCTTGTATTTTTTTCGAGTCGAATGATCAAAGATCATTGTCATTCGCTGCTTACCTATTCTCATGAAGAAATCATATAGTTTTCGCTCTCTTTCGGCAGTTCCGTCTGCGTTCTCTGGTGGCAGTTCCGTTTGCGTTCTCTGGTGGCAGTTCCATCTGCGTTCTCTCGTGGCAGTTCCGTCTGCGTTCTCTCGTGGTAGTTCCGTTTGTGTTCTCTCGTGGTAGTTCCGTCTGCATTTTCTCGTGGCAGTTTCGTCTGCGTTTCGTCTGTGTTTCCTTGTGGCAGTTTCGTCTGCGTTTCTTTCTGGCAATTCCATCTACATTTCTTTCAGATAGCGGCAGTTCCGTCTGCACTTCCTTCAGATAGCGGCAGTTCCATCTGCGCTTCCTTCAGACAAGCGGCAGTTCCATCTGCGCTTCCTTCTGACAATTTCATCTGCACCCGTTTTATCAATATATGCAATTTTTTTATTTATTTTGTTATTTTAAATATGTTTCAAACACAAGTTGTCACTTGAGTTTGAGGGGAGATGTTAGAATATAATTATGATCAATTAGGATCAATTAGTATTATTTAGTATATCTGAATATTTATTATAGGAGATTACGTCTTTATTATTACGATTCTTTTAGTACCTATAAATACCCTTTTATATTGTATCATTCAACAGAACTTGAATAGACAACTTGATTATACTCAATAATACACAAATCATTTCTCCAGTTTAGTCTCCTGTTTCTAACACAGTTCATATTCATCTTGAACTACAACATCAGTGCACTTACCTAAAAACTATTTAATTGCAAGTTAATGTGGTTGGATTAATTTTAAGTTCAACACAGATTTAAATTATATGTATGATGTATCCTTGTAGGTTTGTCCATTAAGCTAAAATATATTTTTCTACTTTTAAGAAGGTAACCATTGTCATCATCTTCAAGGTCTTAACATCACTTTCCAAGTTTGTCATCCTCCAATTGAACTCATGCAAAATTTCTTGTGAAATGGTGTTGCACAAACTGGTTCTTCATCTCCATCAGCCCAACGGAAAAAATTACAATGGATTTCATACTGCAAAGTAAAAAACGCAGGTGAATCCAAACTCAAAGTGAAGCCATCTTAACATTTTCTTTAGAGTCATAACTTTACCTCATAGTTTGGACAACGATAAAATAGTCTACTAGGATTTTCTGTCGTCGTTGAGTACTTCATCACCATCCGAAGTCCGCAATTACAGAAAATGGTGTTCTTACCTCCCCTATTGTACATTCCTTTGCTGTCATAAGGTCTCCCTACAGAATTGTTCCTACTTGAACTACTTTAACTTCTCTCTCCACCACCCATCATCACTCATGCAGACGAAAAAACAAGATGAACTGGAAGATAGCAGAGAATTCGAAGAAGAGAAAAAGACAGCAGAGAGGTTGAAGATCGAAGAGAAGAAGATAGCAGAGAGGTCGAAGAAGAGAAGACAATAATTTGGAGATTAGAGTTCTATAATTGAAAATGGACTAATTTGGGTTTTATTCAGCAATTTCAGGTACCAATTTGAATCAAATTCCAAGTTTGCTACACATCAGTATACAGCTGGAATACCACATCATCGACGTTTAGACGGCACTTCTGTGTGGGACTAACGGAGATGCACTTTTTCGAATTTCAAGAATTTAATTGGTCATTTTTAAAAGTCGAAGACTAAATTAAATAGCGATTTGAAATTTAGGGACCATTTTAGATATTTACTTGATAAATTTTTATCTCTAAAATTAAATCCGTTAAATTTTGTGCTAATAAATAAGCTTTTTTATTAACTCAAAAATATGACCGATTAAACGGGTTGAACGGGCAACCAATTTAAATTTTTTATCTTTATATTTCTTGAAGATATAACACATTGATATCTTTGTAAATTAAAGATTATTTTATCAAAAAATGACATTTTTTCAAAAAAGTTTTTCTTGATTGTAAAATTAGATTTTAATCTATTTTAAATAAACGGACCAACCTTTTTATCTATTAATATTAATCTTAAATAGTTCTGGCATAAAATTTTTTACCTACGAATACAAAAAATTAAACGGATCAGTCTATTTAGTCCATACACTTAGTCGGCTCGATTTGATTTATTTGATAATCATACAATTAAATAACTTTTATTAAAATAAATTTTTGTCAAATAAAATTCACGATAAACTAACCAATAAACCAATTTAAAACCGTTGATAAAAATTATTTTGTAACTTAGATAAGTGTTATTTCATTTGGTCCCAACAATACATATTTGACTCGATCCTTAAAATAATTCTTTAAGTACTTTTTCAAGGAGATTTCATTATCCATTATAACAGTTGTTTATTGCAAAGCAACGACCTTAATTTATTATATTGTTGACTTTTCATTTCTTAACATTGAATCCTATACAGGAATACATATGGTTGATCTAATTCATGATACATTGATCTAGCGAGTTATAATCAGTTAAATCATTAAAATTTGTGGTAGTTTTGACAGATGATAAAAAAAAAAAAAATCATTTTCTCTCTAAAAAAAGTATATTTTATTAAAATACTATATTTTATAATATTAGTTGAATCCTAACTGAATTTTATTTAAATTTCTAAACATTTAATTTAAACTTGGAACTTCATTAATTCAACGAGTCTAATAATCTCTAGTTAAATCCTTAAAATTGGCAACTTGAAACGCAGGTTGTTCACATTTTTTTTTTAATTCTCCTTGGTTATATTTGATTGAAATGAAAGAAACATAAAGAAAGAAAAAAAAAAAAAAAGAAAGAAATTGAGTTAATTTTTTTTTAGATGTGTTTAGATGGAAAAAAATAAAAAAAATATTATAAAAAGATAATTTTATTCTTATATTATAAAATATATTAAAAAAAGTAAAGGATAATATTAAAAGTAGAAAGAAAAAATTAGTTTTTTCTCTATTTTTTTTCATTGTTAGAGAGAAAAAAAATTGACAAGTCCCACCAATTTTTTTCTATTTATTTTTCTTTTTTTCTAATTTCTTTCCTCAACCAAACAATTAATGAAAAATAATCATTTTTCTCTCCCCTTTTCTTTGCTTCTATTTTTCCAATAAACAAACATAATATATATATATGTTCGGTTGCTTGGATATTTGAGAGTCGGGTGATGCTGGTGCTAAAGCAATGGGATGTGAGAGTGATACTGGATCTGGATGCGAGCTCTTGGAGGAGAACGCTTGTCCAGATTGGCTGTGCGTTGACCGGGAGAAGGACCATATGTAAAGACACTCCAATGCTTTAAGTCAGAGTCCGTACAAAAAAACAACTAATTAGAGTAAGAAAGATGACGTACTTTTGAAAAGGGGTAGTTCCTCACCATTTATATTCCATATTCGAGTAGACCCCTAGAAGTAGGCCTACCCACCTAGAAACTTCTGCTAGCCGTCTAGGTGAGGTGACGTGTGAATCGCCCCGTATATCAAGTCGGTCGACCTGACGAGTTGGTGGTCCATAACCAGACCCAAATTCTTAATGGGTTGAGCCGAAATAATATATATATAAAATATTTTCACGGT
>NC_029788.2:21899007-21909222 GCF_000816755.2 Arachis ipaensis
ACTTTTAACATTTCACAAATTGTGTAAGTTAGCCCAGGTCCACAACTAAGCAGTCTTATACTCTGTTTAACATCAATCTTTATTATATGCTACCTCTTGTCTTAAATAAGCGTTTATTTTGTAAATTTTGTTAATTAATGTTTTCACTAATATATTTATTGAATAATAGCGAACATAAGGGAAAGAAAAGAGCAAAAAATACGGGCAATTTTTTATAGTTAATTTTGTTTATCAAAATATTTATAAAAGTTTTCTTAATCGATATACGTAATTAATTTGGACGCCTTTTGGTTCATTATATGAATAGGAGACGGAAACTGAAAGACTGAGATTGAGAGATAAAAATTTAGAAGCAGAGATAGAAATAAATCTTAATATTCTATATTTGGTATAAAATAGGAGACAAAAATTAAAATAATAATAAAATTCTAATTTAATTTGTACATAGAATAAAATTAGAATTAATTAATTAAAATAAGAATATTTAGGTATAAAATATTATTAAAATTTCAGTTTCTGTTTCTAAAAATTTCAGTCCCTTATGTTCCCACATTTTAAAAGTACTAAAATATTAAAATTTTAAGAATAAAAATAAAAATTTTAGTATCAATCTCTAAATTAACAAACATAACACTAAATTTCAGTTTCACAGTATCTATCTCACTCAAAGATAGTAAAAGAGAACACTTGAGAAGATAGTAAAAGATTCTTATCTTTCATACAAAAAAAAATGTTAGAGGGCCAAGTGGGCAACAATAATAGTATAAAAAGAAGAGTTGATTAACGTTACTTCAAATAAAAAGTGTTGATTATCTACAATTTCAAATATAAAAAGAAGAGTTTATTAACGTTACTTCAAATCTGAAAATTTTAATTATTATTTCAAAACACATTTAATAACGAGTAAACTCTCAATTTATATTTATCAATTTTTATTTTTTTGTTTGGGTGACTTTTTATCAACTTTTATTTATGTTAGAAAGTTTTGTATCTAATAAGTTATTATTTTAAGAAAAAAAAAATATAGATAATCAACCTTTCTTCCTGCTAACAAGCTAACAAATTAAATTTTTTGTGTGACTAAACTAACAAATTAATTAGTCAACTTGATGTTAAATTAACAAATGTTGATTTAACGTTTATTTACCATTTAAACGCTTTCATTATGCACCTCTCCTCCTCCACTTCGCGTTCGTCTACTAATTATCAATTCTGCAGTGCTATACCGCCATCAAATTACATATCCTGGTTGAACGATTCTCTAATGAAATTGTACACATCTGATAATTCTATAGAATTGTGCAGTACTGTTCGTGAAATTTGCAGTTTTTGTCCGCATCCACTTGCCGCCATCTCTCCCTCTCATTGCAGCATTTTTTCCAATATTTTTTTTATGTTTCTTTTCGTTAGTTTAGATGAATAGTTTTGATAGTGTTAGATTTTTGTTTTAGGTTTGGATAATTTTTTTTAATAATTTTTAATTTTTTTTTTAAATTTTTAGATGTTTCTTTTTTAAAGGTTTTAATGTTCTTTTCATATATTTTATTAGATGTTTTTTTTTTAGGTTTTAGATTATTTTTTAATAATTTTGAACTTTTTTTTATAATTTAGATGTTTTTTTTTATATTTTAGATTTTTTTGTTATGTTTGGGATGTTTTTTTATAATTTTATATGTTTTGTTTTGTTAGATTTTAGATGTTTTTAAAATAATTTTAAATATTTTTTTTGTTAAGTTTTGGATGTTCTATTTTAAATATTTTAGATTTTTTTTTGTTTGCCCTTGAATATTTTATGTTTTAGATGTTTCTTTTATTAGGTTTCATATAGTTTTTTGTTAAGTTTTAGATGTTTTTTCAATAATTTTAAATGTTTTTTTTTGTAATTTTTTAGATATTTCTTTTAAATGACAAGACAAAGAGAAGGACGGCAAGGCATGGATCCAGGTACGGACCCAAGTTAAGGAGCGAGGGGGCACTTGTCCTATAGAGTTCAAAATAAATATAGGGTAAATATCCTTTCCGGCCCCTGAGCATTTTAAATTGGGACATGTCGCATCTTTATCATCCAAAAACCTCAACCAGGTCCTCAACCATCAACATTAGTGGACGTATCGACCCCTGTGACCGGTTGCCAATAGGTTTTCTGGATGACGTGTCAGGTGGAGGTTGAGTTGTCAAATGTAGGTGCCACGTGTCACTAGAAGTTGTTGCAGGGACTAAAAACCCCCTCCCTGCCCAAACTGTTCTCAGCCCCACCGGCAACACCCTCCACTCACCACCCCTCCCCAGCACTCCACCACCGCCACCGCCGCCGCCACTACAACCGCCTCACAACCTTCGCAACTCATGCAAGTCCTCCACCTCTTCTTCTTCCTCCACAACCTCCCAAAGCTTCACCCAATGGAGGTTCTCTCTCCCGACAACACCTTCCACCACCACCACCACTACTCCTCCGCCACAACAACCACCACCAACGCCACCACCGCTTCTACTTCCCAACAATTTCGAAGAACTCCTTTACCTCTCCGAGCTTCAACTCACTACCACCGTCTCACAACCTTCGCAACTCATGCGAGTCTTTCACCCACCCCTCCCTGCAACTGAAACGGCGTCGTATGTGCTGGGGTAAGGTGTTCATATGTGTTGTTGAGGAGGGTTTGGGAGAACCTTCTAGAAAGTGGATGGTTGCGGCGCGGTCGGATTCGGAGCCGGTTGTGAGTTGAAGCTCGGAGAGGTGAAAGAGTTCTTCGAGATTGTTGGGAAGTAGAAGCGGTGCTGGAGTTGGTCGTGGTTGTTGTGGCAGAGGAGTAGTGATGGTGGTGGAAGGTGTTGTCAGGAGAGGTGGAGGACTCGCATGAGTTGCGAAGGTTGTGAGGCGGTGGTAATGAGTTGAAGCTCGGAGAGGTGAAAGAGTTCTTCAAGATTGTTGGGAAGTAGAAGCGGTGGTGGCATTGGTGGTGGTTGTTGTGGCGGAGGAGTAGTGGTGGTGGTGGTGGAAGGTGTTATCGAGCGAGAAAACCTCCATTGGGTGAAGTTTTGGGAGGTTGTGGAGGAAGAAGAAGAGGTGGTGGACTTGCATGAGTTGCGAAGGTTGTGAGGCGGTTGTAGTGGCGGCGGCGGTGGCGGTGGTGGAGTGCTGGGGAGGGATGGTGAGTGGAGGGTGTTGCCGGTGGGGCTGAGAACAGTTTGGGCAGGGAGGGGGTTTTTAGTCCCTGCAACAATTTCTAGTGACACGTGGCACCTACATTTGACAAATCAGCTTCCACCTGACACGTCATCCAAGCAACCTGTTGGCAACCGGTCAGAGGGGTCGATACGTCCACTAATGTTGATGGTTGAGGACCTGGTTGAGATTTCTGGATGATAAAGGTGCGACATGCCCCAATTTAAAATGCTAAGGGGCCGGAAAAGGTATTTACCCATAAATATATAATTATATATGATAAATATATCTCTGTCCTCCCATTGTTACATTATTTTTGTCTCCATAATTAGTTATAAATTATTATGTTGTCTTTATTTGTTTTCATTTAATTTTATTTTCATAACTAAAATTTTTTGGCTCCATCACTCCATGAATCGATAACAACATTAATAGAACTGTAGCTTCTCCAACACGTCTTGGTTGCGCGGACCAGGATCCCAAGCAACAGGGATGTTCTTCTGACGCAGAATGACTGAGGCTGAGAAAGACGGAGCTGCTTGCAATGGCGTAAGAGCGACTCGATAGAGAAGAGACTGTGGGATAGGAAAGAGAAAGAGGGTTTTAATGTACTTTTTATTATGAGAGGAATGTCAAAGTGACTTGAAATGAATTTAGATGGTTTTTTTTTTTACTTTTTAATGAATTTTTTTGTAACCTAACTAATAGTTGATTGGGCCCCGCTACACATACATGCAAATAACGCATACAATCTTTACAAGTTGGCCCAACCCAGGTTTAATCCACGCGCACTCCCTCCCTTTAAATGGAGCGTCAATTCCACGCGCGTCACTTAAACGATTACGCTTCGAAAAAATTGCTCATTATGGCTCACTCTTCCTCTTCTCCTTCAAAGATAACACAAATCCTCAAGTTTTGAGCAACATTTCAAACTGAAGAGACATTTGAAATCGTCGCGAATAATAGCAGAAACCATCAACAAAATATTATTCAAGGTACGTTATTGTTTTACTCATCTTGTACATTTTCCACATTTCTGTTTCTGATTTCGAAATCGAAGAACTAGGTTTTACTGTTCTTCTATGTTCTTCTAGGTTTTATTGATCTTCTTGTTCTAAATCTCATATCATTGTTTTTACTATTCTTCTTATTCTAGGTTTTACTCTTCTTGTAAGTTCCTCTAGGTTTTACTGTTCTTCAAAGTGGTTCTAGGTTTTACTGTTCTTCTTGTTCTAGTTCTTCTCGTAACTGATTTTTCGCTGTATATTGCTTAATTTATTGGGTGTATATGGAGTAATTTGTATGGGTGTATATGGTTGATTGTTGGGTGTATATGGCGTAATGTGTTGGGTGTATATGGTTGATTGTTGGGTGTATACGGCGTAATTTGTTGGGTGTATATTCCTGAACCCATATCATGTAATATAATCAACTGTTGCAACTGTTCTAATATTTCTTGTCCTTAGGTGTATATTGCTTGACATTGTAATATTGCTAGAGCTTGTATATTTATCCATGTTTCAGTGAATTGAACATAATTTTGAACTGATTTAATTAAATACTTATGAAATCGGTTTGGGTGTATGTACCTCATCTAAGTTTTTACCGTTCATTTTGCTCTAGCTTTTACTGTTCTTCTTGTTCTAGTTCTTCTTCTAACTGATTTTTGTGTGTGTATTGAGTAATTTGTTAGGTGTATATGGCGTAATGTGTTGGGTGTATATGGTTGATTGTTGGGTGTATATGGCGTAATTTGTTGGGTGTATATTTCTGAACTCATATAATTTAATATAGTCAACTATTGCAAATGTTCTAATACTTCTTGTCCTTGGGTGTATATTGCTTGACATTGTAATATTGCTTGAGCTTGTATATTTATCGTTGTTTGAGTCAATTGAACATCATTTTGAACTGATCTCATTAAATACTTATAAAATCAGTTTGTGTGTATGTGGTTGATCTATGGGTGTATCTGACTGATATCTATGGGTGTATTTTTCATTGCAGTAACAATGGAAGGCAAAAACCAAGCTGAAAAATATGTAAGAAAAAATATATGTCTTCGATCAAATCAGTTTTTCATAATAGAAATATATCTAACTCTAATTTTGCTTTGTTTACAGCAAATCAAGGACCTAAAGTGTGCAACACATCTGTTGAGTGAGAAATTCAGAAATATGAGCGAGGAGAAGTGATGCAATAAGACCGTCCAGGCCATCCTCATTATTATTGAGTCCATTTTGTCAGATAGATTCTAATGATATTGTCACTGATTAATGTAACTGTTATATACTCTTGTAAGAAATTGAACACATGGTGTAAATATATTTGATCCAATTATAAGTAAATTTTTTTCCATAATTAAACTCTCTCTGATGTATTCAAAATGTCTGATTTACAGGTACTATAATATGAAAAAAAATATCAAACCAAATATACACTCATAACCTGGCATTTTACACCCAAAGAATGTTGATTATACACCCAAAACCCTAAAAACCTAAATCATAAACCCTAAACCCTAAACCCCTAAATCATAAACCCTAAACCCTAAAAATGAAACCCTAAACCCTAAAACCTAAAATCTAAAACCTAAAACCCTAAACCTCAAACCCTAAAACCCTAAAATGCTAAACCCTAAACCCTAAAACATAAACCCTAAACCCTAAACCACCCAACCTACTATACCCAAATCATTGAATTTTAGGGTTTAGGGTAATTATATTATTGTTTGACGAATTGAATAAGCGAGCTGTTATGGGTAATAAACTTGTTAAAAAATGAATGCATGCTCTCGCTCCTTTGTGTGCTTCTCATCCCTGCCCAGAAGTGGTGATCCAGATAGATTGGAACCCATATATGACGGTCTGCATAGAGATCTGCATAATACACCCAAACACAGACTATAAATACACCTGATAAAAATTAAATTTACACCTCTGCTGCAGATTTTAACCCAACACTACCTGAAAGCCACTTGTTGTCCACAAGACCAAAATTTAGCAGAAAATTATTCCAATTCCTATCAAATGAGTCTTTGCTATGAGAGTTTCATTTTCCCTCTCTGCTACATGTAATCAATTGATTCTTAATCTCGTTTTCCTTTCTATTTGTGCTCCGAACTCTTGTAGAAAAACCTACAGCCTTGGCGTAGTTCCTGTAAAATTTTCCAGCATCTTCAAGGGTGGTAAAGGTCATTCCAACCTTCGGAATAAACTGATCATCAACAACAGAGAGGCTGCAGAATACACCATGTCAAAAACTATAAATACACCCAATTATTGCTAATATAATACACCCGAACGGCACCAACTCAACTAAAATGATAATAAAAGCCATAAGCTGTAAATACACAGGCTGCAGAATACACCATGACAAAAACTAAAAACACACCCAATCATGTCTGATATAATACACTCGAACGACAACAACTCAGCTAAAATAACAGAAAAAGCCATAAACTGTAAATACACCTAC
The DNA here is from genome assembly GCF_000816755.2 of Arachis ipaensis. Taxonomy (NCBI): domain Eukaryota; kingdom Viridiplantae; phylum Streptophyta; class Magnoliopsida; order Fabales; family Fabaceae; genus Arachis; species Arachis ipaensis. The sequence goes on from NC_029788.2 coordinate 21,905,648, forward strand.
TCTCCCGAAAAAATACACCCAAAAAAGTTTTGATCTACACCCGAGCGTTTGCTATAAATTCCAGATAATCAATCAAAACTAATACATTACATTCAATCCACAGATTTATGTTCACGGGAAAGTTTCACAGTCAATGTTCACAAATTATTCAGCTACACAATGCTATACAAATGACCGCAACAAAATTCAGAGTAATCGTATGTAAATCAAACCTTAGGAACTTCGTTAGATTCAAATTCATAATCCACTTCGCCCTGATTCAGCTGACAATCTGAGGTTGAATCATCCATTATCTTCAAAACGAGTTCAAACTTTGATTTCAGAAACCAAAAAATCGAAAAGAAAATGAAGCTGGAGTTATAGAGAGAAGAACTAATGTCAATGACGAAGAACAAACCAATGAGAAAGGAGAGAAAAAGAACGATCGAAAAACCAGGGGAAGACGCGCGAGAAGAAGAACGATGAAATTTGGAAAGAAGGAAAACAAAGAAGGAAACAAATCTTTTAAATTTGGTAGTTATACAAACGCGGGATCTTTATATAGCGCGTGTAAGTGACGTAGGAGTTGCAGCGCGTTTTGGTGGATTAGGCTTTAATGAACTTGTAATAGTTACAAGCCCTAATCGCTTGTATACTGAGCTTTTGTTGATTATAATTGACTAGTACTCATTGATTACTTAATTAGTATAACTGTTTTAAGAAATTTCTATTTATGTAAAATTATAGGATAACTTAGTTCGTCAAAAATTAAAATTCTAAAGACTATTTTTCTTTATGATTAATATGGTTAGAAATTTCAAATCAAAATAATGTGAGATGCATGAATTCGTCTTATCCAAATATTCTATCAAAAATTGAATTGAAAGTTTACTATTGTGAAGGGATAATGTCTTAAAACACAAATTCAGAAATATTACAAAGTTATAAAAAATTATTTTTATATTTTGTTTAATTAAAAAAAATTAAAAATACATTTCTATCCCCCTCCCCCCAATATTCTTCTTGTTAGTTATTCTACATACCAAATCACCATTTACCTTCTTTTAAGATGGGCAAGTGATTCTTAGAATTTATGTCTTTTTTCTATCTATTATTATATCTTTCATTTTAGAATATTGAAATTATTCTCAAACTTTTTTTCTTATTAAATTCATCCTCAAACTTAGAAATTATTTTAAAATAATTTTTTTAATCTCAATTTCATTTTTTTGGACAAATTATCTTTGACAAAAATAAAATTAAAAAAAATCTCTTATCATCCTAAATTTCTCCTTCATTCTCATTACCTTCAACAGTAATAATAACAAAACCAACAACAATTAATTCATTTTAATAAACAATCAAAAATAAAAATTAAGAGAGAGTGATAGATATGGTGACGTTGGCAGAAGAAGGAGAAGTAAAATTGGAAGCAAGAAAGGGAAGCAAAATTAGAAGGAAAAGAGAAAGGAGGGCACAACGAGGAGGAAAGTCACTGATGCCACAGAGAGCTCTTCCACGATCCGTCAAACTGATTCCGCCACCGCTGAACCGTTTGTGATTCCCAAATCATGCTAGGCTTTTTTCCTCTCTTTTCAACACTTTGTTCTCTATCAATTCACAAGCCAAATTTAAAATTGAGTTTCACTTCTGATGATTCTTTAAATATCTGTTGTCATTGTGTGTTGCTGTTGCCATTGTTATTATTATTTGGATAAAGGTGTGATTGGTGTTGTGATGGGTTTAAATAATGGTTGAAGAGTTAGGATTGGCCTTAGAGAGATTAATTCTTTTTTAGTAAAGTATCGTTTTTATCCTTAACATTCGGAGTAAGTTTTAAAATTGTCCTAACATTTAAATCGTCCTATTTAAGTTCCCAACGTTTCTAAATCGTCTCAATGTTGTCTTATTATTAGTGATTTGTTAATAGAATTGACGGTGTGACAAAATTGAGACGATTTTAAAACGTTAGGGACTTAAATAAGACGAAAACGATGAGGACAAAAACGATACATTACTCTTAGAAGAATTACCAAATCAAATAAAATGAAAGTAAATTTTAACGGAATGAATTGCATTACGAATTGAAGATTTTTATCATAAAATACTTGTAGAATGACTAGTAGATAAACTTCCAAAAAAATGAGTATGAAACTATATTATAAATTACAAATTATTCTTTTTTGTTTCTAATGTACCAAACTTCTTTAATGTTTAATTTGAATATACTTCATTTTTAACTTTGAGATAAATTTTAATCTTATCTTTTAATAATATTTATTTTTTTACGATACATAGTTATTCAATTATTTTTTAATCGCATCTAAGTAAATTACTTTTAATCACATTACTTTTATTCTAAGTTAATTTATTTTTTTTTTAAATTTTACTCTTAAAAAATTGTACTCATAATGAAATATGTGTAAAGTGACTAATACATAAACTTGTAAAAAAAAAGAAAAAAAAGAAAAAACGAGTATGGTATGGAAGGAACGACGCATTGTCCCACTAGGTGGGGTCGGCTACATGAATCAAACGATGTCATTGAGTTCTGTCATGTATCATGTCTACAGAGAGACCGTTTACATGTAGATCTCGTTTGACCACCTCATGGATGGTCTTCTTAGGTCTTCCTCTGCCTTTCACCCCTTGTCCATCTTCCATCTCATCCACCCTCCTGACTAGGTGTTCTGTCGGTCTTCTTCTCACATGTCCAAACCACTTGAGATGCGATTCTACCATCTTTTCCACAATGGGTGCTACTCCAACTCTCTCCCTTATATCTTCGTTTCTTATTTTGTCCAATCATGTATGACCACTCATCCATCTCAACATCTTCATCTTTGCCAAACTTAGCTTATGTTTGTGCTTCCCTTTGGTCGCCCAACACTCCGTACCATAAAGCATAGCCGGTCTTATAGCAGTGCAATAGAATTTACCTTTAAGTTTTAAAGGCACTTTTTTGTCACATATAAAACCAGATGTACTCCGCCATTTTGACCAACTTGCTTGGATCTTATGATTTATATTGTGCTCAATCTCTCTATTATCCTATATGATGCACCCAAGATACTTAAAACTTTTAACTTTTCGTAAGATGTTTTCTCAAATCTTCACCTCTATATTAGGGTTTTCCCTTCTCAGACCGAACTTATATTCCATATATTCCGTCTTGCTACGGCTTATGCGCAGACCATACACTTCTAGAGTTTCTCTCCATAAGTCCAACTTCTTATTTAGGTCTTTCCTTGACTCTCCCATAATAAGGACAATATCATAAGCAAAAAAATATGCACCATGGTACAGGCTTTTGGATGTGCTCTGTGAGTACTTTCAAGACTAATGTGAAAAGGTATGGACTTAAAGATGATCCCTGGTGTAATCCTATACCAATAGAAAATTCTTCTGTCACACCACCTTGAGTCTTCACACTAGTTGTGGCTTCATAAAAAACGAGTATGGTATATATACAATAAAATATAAATTATACCTTTTTATCTCTAATATACCAAAATTTCTTAATGTTTAATTTCTTAAATTTTATTTTTAATTTTAAAATAAATTTTAATTTTATCCTTCAATAATATCAATCTTTA
>NC_029788.2:21909233-21912564 GCF_000816755.2 Arachis ipaensis
GAAATTATTGAAAAAAAATTAAAATTTATTTAAAAGTTAAAATAAAGTTTAATTAAATTAAATATTAAAGAAGTTCGGTATATATTAAAGAGTAACAGGTATAATTTATACTTTATTGTATATGTGTCATGTTCTTTTTTTCTTTTCCAAAAAATTATATACTAGAAATTCTATAGATATGAGTAAAAATCTTGAATTTAATGCAATTCATTTCATTAAAATTTACTATTATTTTACTTAATTTAGTAATTCTTTTAAGAGTAATGTATCGTTTTTATCTCAATATTAATTTTAATTTTCACCTAAAATTTAAAGACAGAAAAAAGTATTTAATCATAAATTTTTGTATTTAGGACATTATTTTTTTCCCCTGTCGTTGTCTTTCTTGCCAATCATCTTTTTGTCTCTATATTTTTGTTTTTGTTTCTTTATTTTCGTCTCAGGATAAAAACCAAATGGAACCTAGTATTCGTTTTTAGGAACATTTAGAACTATTACCTCCGACTTTGAATATTTTAGGGTTAAGTATTTTTTTCGTCCTTAACGTCTTGGGTCAAAATCAAAATCGATCCTGACCTTTTTTTGTTATTAAAATCATCCCCAACGTTACAAAACGTTATAAAATCATCATTTTTATAAAAAATAATAATGTTTTGACAGTTTTACCCTTAAAACAAAAAAAAAACTTCTTCCCCTCCTTTGCTATTAACCCCCTCCCTCTGTCTCCCTGCATCTTCATCATCTACGCATCAATCACCTCTCCCTTTCTCTCTCCCTTTCTCTCTCTTCACCATCACCACCACCACCATCGCTCCACCCACTATCCTTAACTCTTTCTACTTGAATTCTTTACCCAACACAACTCCAACAGCCAACATAAAACCACACTCAAACCTCAACAATGCACAATCTGATCAGGAATCCATATAAAAATAAAATAAAACAAAACTCAATTCAGTGGATCAGTAGACTAATAGAGAAAAGCTTTAGATCTTGCTTACCAACCAATGGCCTGAACAATTGTATTCATATAAGTGAATCAAGTCAAACGATGCAATATACTTGTCCTAGGCTCCTAGTATACAATAAATTTTAAACCCGTGCTAATAATTTCATCTATTATTTTTGCTCCATAACAATTCAATTTGTGTAGTAAACTAATCGAAATGACTAGACATTAATGAACGGAAGAACAATAGCTTGATAAAATTGAAGTCAAACCTTGTCATCGCAAGAGCGACAAAGAGCAGCCTCATCGGCGGCGCAGAATAAAATTGCAGTGGCGTTTTCGCATACGTCGCAGAGGGTTCTCATTGTCGCTCTCTTAATAATTATGCCTTTCAAATATCAATTATTCTTCAGCTGCACTGTTTTCTCACTCTTTCTTCTTCCGCAATGACAGTGCCTCAACGCAAATTTTGCGATTTGAACAAATGGTTCAAGTAGTTAGCATCATTAACAGAAGAATAGAAGGAGTGAGGAAGAAGGAAGTTGAAATGTGAAAAACAGGGTCAGGGGGTCTGAGTTTGGTTATGTTGGCAGTGGGGACTGGGGAGTGTCTTAGAGTAGGAGGAAGGTAAAATTTTGGAAGGGGGAGGGGAGAGGGGAGAGGGGGGAGAGAGACCGAAGAGGCTGGGGAGTGGGGTTTTGCTTTTCTTTTTTTAATATTATTTTTATTTTTATTTTAAGGGTAAAATTGTCAAAGCATTATTATTTTTTGTAAAAATGATGATTTTATAACGTTTTGTAACGTTGGGGATGATTTTAATAATAAAAAAAGGTCGGGGACGATTTTGATTTTGACCCAAAACGTTAAGGACGAAAAAAATACTTAACCTAATATTTTAATATAGAAAAATCAATATATTTGAACATAAATAATGTCTATATGCATTAAATTTCACGAAATTTTCAACGTAAAAAGAAAAACTGAGAATTTAAGATAGAGTAAAAATTATTTTTTTTTAGGATAAAGTATATTTTTTATTTTTGATATTTGTGATTTTTTTAAAAAAGATATTTTTAATATTTAATTTTATTCAATTTTATTCTTAGTGTTTTTAATTTGCATCAAAATTACTTCTGAATATTAACTCTATCTAAAATATTAGGGATAAAATTAAAACATGTATCCCCTTTAATAGAAAGGCACATACTTGGCCGCCCCAATAGGTCTAGAAAAGTAAACGATTTCAAATAAAACCTTGGGCTTTGAGAGAGTGATAGAGGCATAGAGCTAAGAGCTATGCATGTGCATTTTGCTTTTGGTCTTTGACCAAAAATGGACAAAATCAACCACATGTTTTTTCAACACATGTAAACCATGTCTTAGTTATACTACTATTATGAAAATTCCCGGTAAATTTTTAAAGGGGATAGCATGAGAGGCTTTATATTTTCTTAAAAAAAAAAAAGATTAGTGAAAATAATTTGGCAAAGAAAAAATGACAAAACTTTTTCTTTGAGTTAAATTATTTATTTGGTTTGTGCAAGTAGGTCGAGTTAATAAAAAAAAATATTTGAGTAAATTGGATATCATTGATCAGAATGATACCATTTGTGTTATGTATAACAAAAAAGTTGAATTTGTACAATATTTATTTGTTACGTGTGAGCATATTTGGCAGGTATGGTGTGTATGAATTACTCATGTGAGTTATGTTTGGAGCATCCTAGAATCCATAAAAAAACACTTTAAGAGTTAGATGACGATGTCTATAAGAAAAGACAAGCGTAAAACATGATTAGTGGGATTCTTTTCAATTATATAGAATAATATTTAGTTGTATAAAAATAAATTTATTTTTTAGAATAAGACAACAATTATAGTAGATTATGTTACTAAATCATTTTGTTGCTCTAAAACATAACGTGAAAATTAACCCATATTATTATACCAAAAATAACATAAAAATTGGGTCATTTTTATTTTCTGTTTTTTGTACGTTTTACGGAGTGTGTTGAGTTAGTTTCTTCTTTAAAAAAAATGACAAAAGTTCCGAGCCATGAATAGGAAAACTACCTTAAAAAGTGATGGCACCCTAATACTCGTTGACTTAATGACTTGTAGGCTTAAATCTACAATGATTATCATCATATGTAAATATATGGTCGACTATTTGGAATAAAGTTTTCCATTTGATTTTGCGTTGATTAAAGTATCAATAACGAGCTAAGTAAAACTTTCTATTATTTTAAAATGATGTTTTTTTTTTGGTGACTATTTTAAAATGATGTTAATCATACGTAACATATTATTAGGATTTATTCTTATGACGATGCTACTTGACTACTTGTGTTCACATACAATTCAAATCAAGGGTAGAGTTTA
>NC_029788.2:21912579-21920437 GCF_000816755.2 Arachis ipaensis
TATTTTGACATTATAGATTATAAAAAAAAGATAAAGTGTAAAGTATAAATTTTGTCTCTGAAGTTTGATAAAAATTTTAAAAATATCCCTAAATTTTATTTGGTTTCAATTTTGTCCCAAAAATTTTTGATTTGCATCAAATCAAATATATCCCTAACGGCTAATTTTTAAAAAAAATTTAAGATCAATTCAACAACAAATAACATAAAAACAACCCTCAACACAAGCAAATCAAACATAATTTTCATGCATTATTGTTAGATTGGTCTTAAAATTTTTTGAAAATGCAGCCGTCGAGGGTATATTTGATGCAAATCAAAAACTTCTGGGACAAAATTGAAACAAAATAAAATTTAGGAGTATTTTTGAAACTTTTGCCAAACTTCGAGGACAAAAAATATACTTTACCCAAAATTAAATTTATAAAATCAAACGGCCTTTACAAAAAAAATCATATGAAAAAATGTCTCTATCAATTAAATTATATGTAATAAATATTTGAAGAAAGAGAAGTAAAAATGTAAATTAAAAAGATAAATTAATTTTAATAAGTATTATATGACATATTTTTGTTGTTAAATTAATAATAAAATATAATTATATTTAGTTATGATTTTTATTCATAGTTTTCATTGGTTTATTTATATTTGTGGTCTTGCAAAGTATTTGAAAAAGGAACAGGAGGAATCTGAAGGAAAAACAGAACACCCTAGAAAGGAAATAATTCGGGTGCTCTGGCGCTAAACGCCAAGGTGGATGTTCAGCGCCAAAAATGACACAAACTTCAAGACAGTTTTCTGTTGGGTGGCGCTAAACGTCAAGAGCGGCATTTAACGCCCAAGATGTCACAATTTCAAAAAGCTTTTTGTTTGGCCAGCGCTAAATGCAGACTTGGGCGTTTAGCTCCAGCCCTCGTTCTAAAAAAAAAATCTTTCTCTTTTATCACTCTTATCTTCTTTTGTATTATTTTTATTTTTACTCATCCGTGTGCTTTTTATGTCCCTCCCCATTTTTAGTTTTTCTTTGTTTGGGGACAAGCAAACTTTTAAGTTCGGTGTTGTCGAGCAAGCTCTCTGTTTATCTTATTATCAATGGCACCAAAGGGAGGTGAATCATCTTCATAGAGGAGACGACCACCAGGATCAGGATGACTGAGGTAGTTGAGTTTCTTATCTACTATTTTTCTTATCTTCTGTTTTTCAGTTATTATATCTTATTTCTTGCTTTCTGTTTAAAGCCTTTGCATGAGTAGTAGTATCTTTAGTTTTTCTAGTTTCGTTAATTAATTTAGTATTTTATACTTATTTTGAAAAATTGTCTCATGTATGTATTGCTTACTGAACTTGAAAAATCAAAAGAAAAATAAAAGAAGTCGTATAATGCATGAGACTTGAGTTATATATTCTGAGTTGTCTTATTTACTTTGATGTGGTGGTATTATCTATGAGTCTGAATGTATAAAATGAATAGTGCATGATTGATATTGAAGTTAAGAATGTTGATTCTTGAAGTACAGGAATTTAGAGAAATATTATGGACTCTCTAAACTGAGTAAGATATTGATCCTTGAAGCAAAACAAACAGTAAAAAGAAAATAAAAAGTAAGGTCCAAGGCTCTAAGTATCAATGGCTATGAATGGCAAATATGATTAAAAGCTCAAAGAGTTGTTTTCCTAACCATATGCTTGTGGTATGAATGTGTCAAGTAACCCTTGATACAGAGCACTAAGAGTCAAGACCAAGTACAATTGTAGAGTATACCAAAGGCTCTGAGTACCAGTGACTGAGAGAAATTAAAAGAAAAACTAAAACTCAAAGAGTTTCCCAGTTAAGTACTTGTGGTGTTCTTGTGTGAAGTTAAGCTTGAGACAAAACACTTAGAGTCACGACTAGGCTCAAGGTGCGAAGCACCAAAGAAAAGAAAAGAAAAAGTTGTGTTCAAAGACTAATCAGAGCTTAAAGAGGAAGAGAATCCATAATATCATCCGAGTTCTAGTTCGGAAGGATATCAACATTTCTGAGCTTCAAAGGATAGTGAGATGCCAAACCTATTTAGAATCACAATGGCATTAACCCCACTCAGTAATTGGACAGAAGTTTAAATGAACACTCAAGTCTCAGGCGACTGCTCTTCTCAGTCCTATATTATTTTTAGTTTCTTGAGGACAAGCAATAGTTTAAGTTTGGTGTTGTGATGTGTGAGCATCTTTTCTTTATTTGCTATTTATTTTAGATAGAAATTTATTGAGTTTTATTTAGATTTTAGTATTTGAAACCTATTTGGATGCTACTTTGATGCGCATTATGGTTTTATTAATTTCATGAAAGATTCGGGTGAGTTTGAAAGAGTTCGTGCAGAAGAAAAAGGAAGAAAGTGGATGTTATCAACCCTGACCTCCTTGCACTCCAACGATCATAACTTCAATTACAGAGATCTAACTGACACAATTTTATCGGCGTTGGAAAGCCAACTTGCAGAGCTATCCAAAGATATATAATAGTCTATAATTTTTATCTGGCATCATGGCGCTAAACACTGACATTAGCGTTTAGTGCCAGGTGTCTCGTAACTAGCGCCCAAGCGACTGCCTCGTGGGGCGCTAAACGCTGAGCCTGACGTTTAGCGCCAGGAAGACAGCAACAACTAGAAGTTTACTACCTCCCGGGGTACTAAATGCCGATTTTGGCGTTTAGCACCAGTAGTGCGGATCCAACTTTAAGAAATGAGCTTCATTAGTTAGATTTGGGGTCATATTTATCTTATTTTATTTTGTTTTACTTATTTTTATTCCCAAACACAATGTTTTTGGCTTTAGTAGTGATTATTCTATTTTATTTTTAAATAAAATTAGGTTAGATATGAAAGAGAAAAGATTTCGCCCTTCGGGGATCTTCTCTCTTACGCACTTTCACATTTTCTGAACCCTAGTTTTTCTCTCTGAGTCATGAGCCACTAAACTTCCTTGGTTAAGGTTAGGAGCTCTGTTTATTTCTATGGATTAAGACTATTATCATTCTATTTTAATTAATGTATTGATTCAGTTTCAAGGATTACTTTTGTTCTTCATCTTATGAATCTGGGTATATCGGAAGAACAACCCTTATTCTATATGCATTCTTGTTGATTCTTGGAAAAGTTATCTCACTTGAATTCTAGCTTAAAAGTAAATTCCTCATAAACTGCTAATTACTTGGACTTAATGGGATACGTGACATATAATCCTCTTATATTTGGGTAATTAGAGTTTTTGTGACCAATAAATTAGAATTGAATCGAACCCTCTAATTTATATTAAGTGACCAAGGAATTGGCGGTTGATTGGGTTAAAGGAGACTAAATCACTAAGGAATTAGGGTTTAGTCAATTACAGTTTGCCATTAAATGAATCTTGCATGATTAAAATAGTTGGTAAGAAAATCTAATTCGGAAGAATAAATAACTCCGAAACCTTAACTATCTTCTCACATACATTTCACACCAATTTCACTTTTTTAGTTCTTTACTCTCTGAACTACTGTTTAATGTTTTTGAACCCCAAAACACCATTTTCTGCATGCCTGACTAAGTGATTCATTCGACTATTGTTGCTCAGTCCATCAATCTTCGTGGAATCGATCCTCACTCACCTGAGGTATTATTTGGTACGACTCGGTGCACTTGTCGATTAATTTGTGGATTGTAAATTCCGCACCATACGCATCAACTGCACTGAAAGGATCATCAAAAAGATAAATATCAGCATCATTGTACACTTCTCTAGCTAGTTGAATCATTTGCTTTTGTCCTCCACTCATGTTAATCTTTCTCTGACCAATTTCTGTCAGATCGCCATGGCTGAAATCATTGATGTCCTTATCCAAGGCACATGCCTTAATGGTATTCTGATATCTTTTCTTGTCCATTGGCTTTGTCAAAGAGTATGTGATCTCTAACTGTCCCACTTTGGATCCAAGAAATCTGAGAAACATATGCTATGGTGCCACATACATTAACTTGTTTTGCATTATCATGAATTGCCATTTAAGAATAAGAAAAAATGTGTAAGATACTAAAATGATAAGGTAAACAATTAAAATAGTTGGGGACACTGATCTTTGATCCCAAGTAAAGTTTCTACCTTCAATTTCTATAGCAATGTTGTCACCAATTGAAATTTGCTTAACACTTCTTACAATTTTATTATTGCCTAACTCTTCAACAAGCAAAAAGTTATTGAGCCGGTCGAAAGATACCATAACTTGGATAAGAATAGAGAGAGCCTCAAGAATCATCCTAACTAATTGTGACATGATGATCCTCAATGTTGCAAGAATAGTGAAAATTGTCCCTACATCCAATGGAGCACTATGGAACAGAACACATCTTAGGAAGACAACAGCAAAAATAATTGTAGGAGCAATCCAATAAAGAATTGATTCATAACCCTTCATGATCTGTGTCTTAGACAACCATATAAATTTTTTCGTGCGAAGCAACTCAACCAAGCTCTTGAATTTTTCCTCCCATGATTGTAACTTGATGATCTTCATACTGTTAAGTATCTCTAAAGTTGATCTTAAGCGCTCATCTTGTGCTAACATGAACTGAGATTGAGACTTTTGTATCACCGTTGCAAATGGCACATTGAGTATAGTCCACAGATTATGAAAGGAATTAGGCCAGGCAGAGCACCGAGACCTACTTCGATAAGAATATGCATTATATTGATCAGAATCTCTAACTGTAAAATCATGATAGTAATATTGTACTATACTTTAATATTAAATCTTAGGGTGAAGCAGACTCTCTTAAATTGTACTATGTCTAAGTTCCTCTAAGATATATAGTAACAAAATTTTTTGAGACATTTCTTCAAACACCTTAAATGCACTCCCAAAAACTCAAAAAATTTTCATAAAAAAAATGTATACTAAAAATATTTGGATTTATTGTCAAACACAACATATGTATTTAATCTCATAACAATGAAAACCCTTAACTATAATTTTTTAGCTATAATTGAAAATCCAAATGTATACTAAAAATATTTATACTAAAAATATTTATACTTAAAAAATTTTCATAAAAAAAATTTATACTAAAAATATTTATATTTATTTTCAAACACAATATATGTATTTATTCGCATAACAATGAAAATCCTTAACTATAATTTTTTAGCTATAATTGAAAAGCCAAATGAAAAAAAATCAATAAAAAATAAGAGAAGTTACTTGTGCAATTGAAGTTTCTCTTCTTCAATATGCCATAACAATAAGCCATGGATGTTAATAAACAAGTCTCTAATTCAAAAATACAACCATTTAACACCTGCCAAGATTGCCAAAATTAATTAAATATAAGTCACCATTAATTAACATTAAAAAATTACAATGATAGGTTTGTAGGTTTCTGCCAATAGGAGAGAAAACTAAGAATAATTGTATTTAGTATTTATCTAGTGACTTATTTTTGAATTGACATAAAAGCTAAAAATTATTAATTAACTAGTTAGTTAACTAGACAGCACACTTATCCTAATACAATGAGAACACATTTGGTTGAGGCTAAATTAATATGGAAATTTTCATGATAAACACAAGGTGTAATTTTATACATGTAGTTTATTCATAAAACTTTCCACCAAAACAAACAAACACACCATTGAAAAGTTATAAGATATAAGATATATAGTAACATAAAATTCTTTGAGGCATTTCATAAAAAAATTTAAATACACTCCTAAATGCACAAATAACTTTCGTAAAACAATTGATCTTAAAAAAATTTGAATTCTTCGTCAAACATAACATATGCATTCATTTGCATAACAATGAAAATTCATTAAATATAATTTTTAACTATAATTGAGAAGCCAAATAAAAAAATAAATTCAGTAAAAAATAAGAGAAGTTACTTTGCAATTAAAGTTTCTCTTCGATCTACAACAAAAAATTTTATTGCATGATATTGATGAAAAGTTTACTATAAAATCAAATAAGAGAACAAACATAAAAGACTTGTAAACCTATCAAATTAACCTTTCCATTTTTAAAATGATTGAAATGAGTAGTGAAGCATGAGATTAACAAAAATAATTTTCAAAAGACATAAATTTAATTCAGTGAGATTAACTTTAGACACAAGAACACAAACATAAAACAATAGATTAAGTTCTACGTATCTTGAGAGTTTTCAATTCAGATCCTAGAGTAGAAATCTCACCTTGACGGTGACAATGACGGCGACGGCGGCTTCGATGACAGTGGTGAAGGAGAGATCGAAGAGGAGGAGCAAGAGATTGAAGAGGATTAAGAGGTGAATTCAGTGCAGAACATGCGATTGTGGCTTCCATTTGCTAACCATGAGATCGATGAGGGGAGCGACAGATTGAAGAGAGCGGATCAAGAAATTAAGGAGGACGAAGAGGTGGTTTCACCGTTTTAGAACACTGACAGTAAAAGTGAGGGTGAAAACACGCGTAGTTAGCTAATTGAGAATATGTAACATTTTTTAAAGTTTTTTAAAAAATTAGACGTATTTACTAACATTTGAGTTTAAATGTTACCTAAAATTTAATTTTATGATAATTATTAACATTTTAACAAATGTTAAAAAATAAATATTACTAAATATCTAAAACAAATATTACTAGATATCTAAAACGTAGTAGTAACAGTTTTTTCATCACTACATTATAAACCTAATTGGGAGTCCAATTTCTAGATTCTTCTTCTTCTGAGTTATCTATATCACTAACTATCATCACTTGTTCTAGAGTCATTCTTTTCCTTCTTTCTCTGAATCTTGTATGCTTTTCTTCTTCTTTATTTGATACTTTTCTCTTGTTTCTTTTTTATATTTTCCTTTTTAATAGATGTGTGTCCGCTCCCTATTTTTTGTAAATCCTCCTCTTTTTCTACCCTTAATTTTGTTTCCTTTCTTTTTTTAATTTTTTCTCCACTTTCACCACCCTTTTATCATCAGATTTTTTATTTAACTTCTTGCTATCTCCTATCCTAACTTGTACCAAAATTTTCTCTATAAAATTTTCATTTTAATTTATGCTTCTTGAACCCATAGTAAATTACCATGGGAATGTACTAGAAGAGTGCTAACCTCTCTGATCAAAGTTTGAGATGTTGGAGTCTTCTCCATTTTGGATAGTTTTACTTATCATGATTTTCAAATAAAAAAGATTAAGGTATGTTAATACCAAAATGAACCTAGGAACTCATTCAATGAGTCATTTAATAATAATTATAATATATACTAATCACCAACCACATCACTAATTAAAGATATAGTTCATGCATTGTTTGAAATTATAATGTCATTTACCCCACCATGCACCCTCTCGTGGAGTGAAATAATACACACAGTAAGATATGAAATTGAAAGACCGTATACTTGTTCATGCATGCATTCTTTGACTAAATAAGGAACACAAAATAAAAAAAAGAACACGAAATAATAATAATCGATATACAGGCTATATAGCAAACCAATTAGAATTTGGATGTGGTTTCCAGACTTCGAGATATTAACTAATTAATTAATTATTTAATAATTTTAATATTAATAACCACCAATAAGCGCGTGAAGTTATCTTCAGCCCGGATGTACCTGTCGTCTATCGAAGAAAAAAAAAGAATGAAAAGAGAGCTCTGAACGAAGTCTTCAAGTTCAAAACGCTAATCAAGAGAAAGTGACTAAACTGGCTTAGCTTGTGTCATATATGACGTTTCACATTGCTTATTTTAACCATATATTTCTATTTTTTTGTTTGACCCGAATATTTCTAAAATTAGTAAAATATGTTTTCAAAAGTTTTTGAAATATTTTTTTTATAGAAAATATTATATGTATATATTTATA
>NC_029788.2:21920442-21920970 GCF_000816755.2 Arachis ipaensis
ATGTCTAATAACTATAGAATAAAATAAATTATATGTGTCATCATGATTAACATTAATTTTTAATTTAACTTGAGTTTTAATAACTAAACTAATTAAATATAATAAAGCATTTTTTTTTGTAAATTAAAAGAGTTACAAGAGATCTTATTTTATAATTTTTTTTAAAACTACACATATATTAATTAGATCTAACAATAAAAAAAAATTAAAAAACTAAAAAGAACAAATAAAAAGAAAAACCAAAAGTCAGAATCACAAATTTAAAATTAAAAAAAATAGATAAGGTGTTAATTGAGTAAGGGTAAATTTTATAATTATTAATAGAGTTGATATAAGAATTGTGTGATTTTGTACGCATGAAATTCAAGTGATTTTACTATAATTAATTAGTTTGGTTGTCAAAACTCAAGTTAAATTAAGAGTTAATATTAATCATCTTGATGACATAATTCATTTCATTTAATAACTACTATTCGATTTATCATAGAGAGTAACTTACCCTTTATTTGAGAGAGTCAGAGAGAGTTG
>NC_029788.2:21921005-21929118 GCF_000816755.2 Arachis ipaensis
ACGCTTCTGGCTGCACCACTTTGATAACGAGAATATTACGACGACTTTTATATACTTAATAATAAAATATGAGCCTTTAGTTTAAAACCATATCGCTGTTTTCTTTGAAAAATCGAAAATTTTTTTCTTTGACATTTTACAAACATGTGTATATAAAAAAAATTCAACCACAATCTTCATATATATATATATATATATATATATATATATAAACATGCAAGACTTCTTATACAAGTAACTTACAAATATACCAGACATACATATCATTACAAATTACGACTCATATCCCTCTTACAAAAATATATAACAAGACGAGAGAAAAACTATAATTAAGATATATACAACACAATCAGATGCATAGAAGAAACTCCTTAAACTCCTCATCCGTCTTAAAAAAAAATCTGTAAAGGGTGAGAACCTAACCGCATGGTCTCACTATAGGAGTTTCATTTGTCATAAGAAGATTGACGTGGCGGAAATTGGCGAGTTAAGAATTTATTATAAGAGATACGTTGCAAGTACAGTTCTTAACCAACCGAAAATCCGCTTATCAATTTAGAAGGGGTTGTCACAAAATTAAAATTAAAATACTGGGAGTATGAATCTCAGGTCGTCTCCCAACGAGTTGCAGAAAGGTGTGCTATTTTATTAATCAGATGTTTTCTAAAATGGTTTGAGTTGATAAACAGGAAATTAAATCAGAGAACTTATGTAATTTAAATAAAAACCTTGACCGGGAGTAGATTAGTTAGAAGCCCTATCCTTGATGGAGTTCTTCTCAAGATAAAAGTGATAATTAAAGGTTGCCTGCTCAGTTATCCTTTACCAGGTAAAGGAAAGTTAAGCAAGTTGGAAGTCAATTTCTATTCACAAGTCCTAATCCTCTCCCTTGGGAAGGACTAGTGTCAGTAATTAGAGGGCGACCCAACGCGAAACCCAACTATAATTTTACTCTTGAGCATCCAACTCAAGGTCTTCCTGTCAATCAACTCCCAATCAAGTTATGGAACTACTCGCTCATTATGTTTGTAAAACCCACGAAATAAGAAAAGGAAATATTGAAAAACATGATAAATAATAATCAAAAGGATCAATTAAAAATAAAAATAGTTCTTGTATTAATAAATTCTAGAAATAATCCAATAATAATTCTGAGTAAATAAAGAACATGGAAGAGTAAGTGACAGATAAGGAAACAAACTAGAATGACGAAGTCTTGACGGAGGTAATAACTCTTCTCAATATCCCAGTCCAAAAAGCAATAAAATCAAAATCCTAAGAACTATGAATGTGTAGAGAGAAAACCTAGAGGAGGAGTAAATTCAGATCTAAAACTAAAATTATGCGGAATGAATGTTGTCCCCTGGTCTCTGCATGTTCCCTGGCTCTAATATGCTTTTCTGGGCCGAAAACAGGGTCAAAACAGGGCCCAAAATTGCCTCTAGCGAATTCTGCAGATCGCGCACGTCACGTAATCGTGTCGTCCAGGCGTTCGCGTCATCCAGCGTTTTGCCTTGCCACGCGTGCGCGTCGTCCACGCCTTCGCGTTGCTTGTGCAGTTTCCAATCCGCGCGGTCGTGTGAGCCATGCGTCCGCATCACTGCAATTTCCTCTATGTCGCGCGGTCGCGTGAGCCATGCATCCGCGTCACTTCTTGCTGGTCATCTCCTCAATTTCTTGTGTTCCTTCCATTTTTGCAAGCTTCTTTTCTAATCTCGAAGTCATTCATGCCCTATAAAGCGTGAAACACTTAACACACAGATCACGACATCGAATGGAATAAAGGAGAATTAAAATATAAAATTAAAAGTCTCTAGAAAGCAAGTTTTCAACCATAAAGTATTTTTAGGAAGGAATTATAAATGCATGCTAATCATATGAATAAGTGGGTAAAGATTTGATAAAACCGCACAATTAAGCACAATATAAACCATAAAATAGTGGTTTATCAACCTCCCCACACTTAGTCATTAGCATGTCCTCATGCTTAGTTGAAGGAGATAAAATAAATGAGTAGGAACATGTAAAACTCATGCAATGCAATGCAACCTATATATGTGAATGCAACTATATGATTCTTGTCCACTTGGTCAAAAGTAAATAAGCTCTTCAAGACAATCACAAATCAAATTCCACTAATTCAATTCTTATATAGTAAGAACATATAAAAATGCAAGAAGGTAGCTCATGAAAGCAGGGAACATAGAACTTAAGCATTGAACCCTCACTGATGATGTATGTATGCTCTAATCTCTCTAGTGTATGGGGTAATCACTCTATCCTTCTCTAATCATGCTTTCTAATTTTTGTTCTTCACCTAACCAATTAATAACAATTAATATACCAATACAAACATCATGAGGTCTTTTCAAGGTTGTAATGGGGCCAAGGTATGGGTAAGGGTATATATATGGCTAAGTAAGCTTATAAATTGAATCTTTAGTTAACCCAAGCTTTCACCTAACACACATATATATTCTTTATAGCTTAAATTTCACACCTAGCTACCCAAAATTTTCCTTTCACATTCCTTACTCATGTATCAACTTTATTTTAATTTTATCATACATGCATTGATTCTTGAACTTTAACTTCGCATTCGGATAATTTTGTCTCCTTATTTATTTATTGAATTATTTTTGGTTTTTTTTTAAAACATAAGAATAAACATAGCTTATCAATGTACATAGATTTTTAATTTTTTTAGTTTTACATGAGTAGGTACCCAAATTCTCATTATATTATCGTGACACATTCCCTCATTATCTTTTGTTCCCATAATTTTCCCATACTTAATTAACACATAATTCTATCTTAAGCTAACCAAAGATTCAATTAGGATATATAATTGTTTTTTCCGCTTAAGGCTAGTAATGTGGTAAAATAAAGAACAAATGGGATTTAAAGGCTCAAAGTGGCTAACAAAGGTAATTGAAAGGGTAGGCTTATTTGGGATAAGTGAGCTAAACAAATAATGGCCTCAATCATATGCAAGCATATAAATATATTAAACATTGGACATATAGGATGAAACAAAGTATAGATTATAATCATAGAGAAGTAAACACACAAGAATAAAATAATTATGGTTAAATAATGTAACCATGTATAAAGGCTCAAATCTCACAGGTTGTGTGTTCTTTAGCTCAAAAACCATGTTCCAAATACAACTTCAAGTAGATTTAACATAAAAGTTTAGATTAAAATTAGTGAAATTTTGTTCTAAAAATGGGGTCTTAGAAGAAACTTATTGTCTTTTCAATCAAGTAGAACATGCATGCAACTAATCTATTACTATGCAATTTATCCTATTCTACAAAAGAAAAACTAACTAAATATCCTATCTTATTGGTGTTAGGGAAGAGAATTTACCTCCGGAAGTCAGGTACTGACCGACCTCCCCACACTTAAGGCTTTACACCGTCCTCGGTGCCATCTGTTAGGAACAAGGGTAGGCTGGTAGCAGTATCTCCGCAGTTGGGACCATCATGGCTCCCTGTGCTGGTAAAGGAAGTGGAGTCCGGGGTGTCTGAGTCTCTTTATTTTCCCTTAAGTAGCTCCTTGAGGTATGTGAATCGGCGCTTGTTGTGGCGCTCTCTTAGCTTTGCTTTGTGTTCCTGCTAATCCAACCTTTCAAGTATCTAATGGAGCAGTTGATTGGTTGTAAGTGCTTGTGATGTTGAAGGAGGAATGTCTTCAGCCGGTTCAGTAGGCTGGCTTGTAGTGGCTGCTGAAGGTCTGATATACTTTCCGTTAAGGACATACTGATCATCCCGTGGAAGCCTGGCTTTGGTGTCCCCAGCTCTGTAGGAGACTCCGGCTGCTGAGACAAGATCTGAGACTAGGACGGGAAAAGGTAAGTTGCTCGCGATTTATACGTGTCCCATGACATTCCGGATGTGTCTTGGTAGGTTCAGAGATTGATCTGTAAGGATGCACCATAGTAGAACGGCCATGTCTGCAGTGAAGGAGGACTCGTGAGTGCTCGGAAAGACGTAATGGGACATAATTTGTGCCCATATGCGAGCCTCCAAGGTAAGTGCGGAAGCCAATATTCCCTTAGGACGGGAACGATGGTATCCATAAATCCATCTGCTGCCAGGTAGTACGATAACTCTGAGAACAGCGTCTCATTCAAATTGGTACAGCTGGTGCTTGAGTGTGGCTTCCTGAAATGCGTCCAGTCCTTCTGGAGTAGGGGGAAGATCTAAACCACGTTGAATGGCCTCTTCTGTAATGGGGACTTGCTTCTGACGGACATAGACAGACTGCAGGATTGGCAGGTGGAAATTGGAGTAGAACTCGACTACCCAAGAAAGGTTAACCTGCCGAGGCTGTCTCCGTAGAAAACCCCATTGTCTTCGCGCAATTTGCGGCTCAACAAATTCAGCAATACGGGTCGGGAGGATAAGAAGGTATTCGTTGTTGTAACTCCTTGCTGCCAGGATGGGGAACATTTGCTCACAGAAGCGATTAGAAAATCGCGCAGTATTCTTTGCTGGGAAAGTTTTCTCTTTTTTATCAACCTTTATAATCCTCTTGATTCTTTTTGTTGAGGGTTTAACTGCAATGGAAGATGGCTTTGCCACTAATGCTCTCTTTGTTCCTCTTCTTGCTGGTGGTTTGGAAGTAGCTTTCTCCTTACCTTTCTTGGTGGCCATCCTGAAAGGGAGAAAAGAGAAAGTATGTCAAAATGTCAAGGGGTAGAGCAAGGAAGAAGATGGTATGGGTGGTAATCAATGCACATTAAAGATGAATGAAGTTAACACATGGTCATGACTGCATGTGAAAAATTATCATCAGGAATATAGTAAGTGCATATGATGACAATTAAATGCAAGGTGTTTATTGGCATGCAGGCAAAGGCATGAGTAGCATAGAACAAGCATTCAATGTCTAAGTTAGATTACCAAGTCTTTCATACTAACAATCTGTTTGTAATGACAATTATATTAAATTAATATGATATGAAAAAGGATTTTGTGAAAAGCAAGCATTTAAGAGTATTAGGATAAAAGATATCGCAAACAGTGCATAATGTCATACGGGCGTTTTCACAAACACATAGCATGCATGGTAAATAAGCTTATGAAAATAATAAATTGAACATGCAAGCAACCCTGTAAAAATTAATATATAATTGCCAAACAATTTTTGCAACAATCCACAAGCAAATAATAAGAAACAATGACCCAATTAAATTTCTAACACCAATTAAAAGAAAAATAAAGAAAAAGAAAACAAGAATAATGCAAGGAAAAATAAAAGAAAAGATAACATAAAAGAAGAAGAATAGAAAACTAAGGAGGGAAGAAGAAAAGAAAAACCTTGTTAATGGTGGTGAGAGAGAGAAAAAGTAGAGAGTGAGAAAGAAGGAAGAAGGAAGAAGGAAGAAATAAGGAGGGAAAAGAAGGAAAATAGGATTTGGGGAAGAGAAAGATAAGATATTTTGGCAGATTAGGTTAAGCTGTGCGGCGCAAGCGACGCGGACGCGTGGGCGACGCGTTCGCGCGGATAGCACTTAGATGGGTCGACGCGGTCGAGTTGGTCACGCGGACGCGTGACTCATTTTGTGCTATTGGCGCGAGGGCAGCCTCGCGCTCGCACAACTCTCTGTTAAAAATGCATTATTGCCGAATTCCAGGGTGACACGGTCGCGTGATTGACGCGATCGCGTGGGTGGCCAATTTTGGGAGATGACACGGACGCGTGGGGCACGCGTTCGCGTGGTAGGGGTTGTGCGTCTAGCGCCAATCCAGCACCACTCTAGCACAACTTTCTGCCATGCACCCTCTTTTACGTCGATTTTCAGGTCACGCGTCCGCGTGGGTGACGCGGACGCGTGGGAGGCAATTCTCCCACATGATGTGGACGCGTCAGCGACGCAGTCGCATGGGGCGATTTGTGCCATAGGCACGCCTCCAGCCACACTCTCGCGTGACTTTCTGTTCGATTCCTTAGTCTTTCTGAGCCACCTGCGACACTGTCGCGTCGGGGACGTTGTTGCATCGCGTGCTCTCCCTCTTTTTTTTTTTTAAATAAAAATATGCAAATGCAGATGCAAACTAAATATGCTGATAAAGAGAAGAGTTATTGAAAAATAAAACTAAGAATAAAGAAAGGAACGATCATACCATGGTGGGTTGTCCCCCACCCAGCACTTTGCTTTAACGTCCTTAAGTTGGACGCTCCACTAGCTCAGTCTTCTGCTGTGGGTGGATCCTCCAAGAGGAAGATCTCTAGCTCCCTGGGTTTCGCCTTCGCCCCATGATATAGCTTCAGGCGATGTCCATTAACTTTGATGAATTCAGAGCTTGAAGGATGACTCAGGTGGAAAACTCCGTATGGATCAACCTTCTCCACTCTATATGGACCTTCCCATCTTGATCTCAACTTGCCTGGCATGAGTCTCAGTCTAGAGTTGTAAAGGAGGACTAAGTCCCCAGGTTGGAACTCTCTCCTCTTGATGTGCTTATCATGTACAGCCTTCATCTTTTTCTTGTATAGTCTTGAGTTCTCATAAGCTTCTAGGCGTAGGCTCTCTAATTCCTGCAGTTGCAACTTTCTCTCAGTTCTGGCCTTCTCAAATTCCATATTGTACTCCTTCACTGCCCAAAAGGCTTTGTGCTATACCTCTACTGGGAGGTGACAGGCCTTTCCATAAACTAAGCGGAAGGGACTCATCCCAATGGGTGTCTTGTATGCAGTTCTGTATGCCCAGAGTGCATCTTATAGCCTGGTGCTCCAGTCTCTTCTATTATGTTTGACTATCTTCTGAAATATACTCTTTATCTCTCTGTTAGACACCTCGGCTTGCCCATTAGTCTGGGGATGGTAGGCTGTTGCCACTTTATGAACTATCCCATGCTTCCTCAGTAATCATGTTAGTCTCCTGTTACAGAAATAGGTGCCTTGATCGCTCACAATTGCTTGTGGTGATCCAAAGCGACAAATAATGTGATTTCTAACAAAGAAAACAATAGTATTAGCATCATCAGTGCGGGTAGGAATTGCTTCCACCCATTTAGAAACATAATCTACAGCTAACAATATATAAAAATAACCATTAGAATTTGAAAATGGAACCATGAAGTCAATGCCCCAAACATCAAAAATTTCATAGAAAAGCATAGTCTGTTGAGGCATCTCATCCCTCTTGGATATATTACCAAACCTTTGGCATGGGGAACAAGATTTACAAAATTCAGCAGCGTCTTTAAAAAGGGTAAGCCACCAGAATCCACAGTCTAAAATTTTTCTAGCTGTTCTTGGAGGGCCAAAATGTCCTCCACTCTCAGATGAGTGACAGGCCTCTAAAATGGAATGGAATTCTGATTGAGGCACACATCGCCTAATTACCTGGTCAGCACCACATCTCCATAAATATGGGTCATCCCATATATAATATTTGGACTCGCTTTTCAGCTTGTCTCTTTGATGCTTAGTAAAGTTTGGAGGAAAGTGCGGCTAACTAGATAATTAGCTACAGGTGCATACCAAGGGACTACTTCAGATACTGCTTGTAAGTCATCAAACGGGAAATTATCATTTATAGGAGTGGCGGTATCCTTAATGTGCTCAAGGCGACTCAAGTGGTCTGCCACTAGATTCTGGTTACCACTCATATCCTTAATTTCTAAATCAAATTCTTGTAGTAGCAGTATCCAACGTATAAGCCTTGGTTTGGACTCCTTTTTAGCTAATAAATACTTTAGAGATGCATGGTCTGAGTACACTACTACTTTAGTACCAAGTAAATAGGCTCGGAATTTATCCAGAGCAAAAATAATAGCAAGAAGCTCTTTCTCAGTAGTAGTGTAACTAGACTGAGCTGTGTCTAAAGTCTTAGACGCATAAGCGATTACAAAAGGATTCTTACCTTCACGCTGAGCCAGCGCTGCTCCGACTGCATGGTTGGAAGCATCGCACATGATTTCAAATGGCTGGCTCCAGTCTGGTCCTCTCACAATTGGAGCTTGAGTAAGGGCAGTCTTCAGCTTATCAAACGCTTGTTTGCAATTCTCACTGAACTCGAACTCAATATCTTTCTGCAGTAATCTGGATAAGGGTAGTGCTACCTTACTGAAGTCCTTAATGAATCTCCGGTAAAAAC
>NC_029788.2:21930181-21938943 GCF_000816755.2 Arachis ipaensis
CACAAAGGAAACAACAGTGTTAGCATCATCAGTGCGGGTAGAAATTGCTTCCACCCATTTAGAAACGTAATCTACAGCTAACAATATATAAAATTAACCATTAAAATTTGGAAATGGACCCATAAAGTCGATGCCCCAAACATCAAAAAGGAGTCCAAACCAAGAAAATAGGCTCGGAATTTATCCAGAGCAAAAATAATAGCAAGAAGTTCTTTCTCAGTAGTAGTGTAATTAGACTGAGCTGTGTCTAAAGTCTTAGACGCATAAGCGATTACAAAAGGATCCTTACCTTCACGCTGAGCCAATGCTTCTTCTACTGCATGGTTGGAAGCGTCGCACATTATTTCGAATGGCTGGCTCCAGTCTGGTCCTCTCACAATTGGAGCTTGAGTCAGGGCGGTCTTTAGCTTATCAAACGCTTGTTTGCAATCCTCACTGAACTCGAACTCAATATCTTTCTGCAGTAATCTGGATAAGGAAAGTTCTACCTTACTAAAGTCCTTAATGAATCTCCGGTGAAAACCTGCATGGCCAAGGAACGAACGGACTTCCCTCACAGAGGAGGGGTAAGGTAAACTAGAAATAACATCCACCTTTGCTGGATCTACAGAAATGCCTGTATTAGACACAACATGTCCTAGTACAATCCCTTGTTAGTGCTACCTTACTAAAGTCCTTGATGAACCTCCGGTAAAAACTTGCATGGCCAAGGAACGAACGGACTTCCCTCACAGAGGAGGGGTAAGGTAAACTAGAAATAACATCCACCTTTGCTGGATCTACAGAAATGCCTGTATTAGACACAACATGTCCTAGTACAATCCCTTGTTTAACCATAAAGTGACATTTTTTAAAATTCAATACAAGGTTTGTACTGACACATCTATCTAATACTCTAGATAAACTATCTAAGCAAAGGCTAAAGGAATCACCATAAACGCTAAAATCATCCATAAAAACCTCCATACAGTCTTCAATAAGGTCAGAGAAAAGACTCATCATGCACCTTTGGAAAGTAGCTGGTGCATTGCACAGGCCAAATGGCATTCTCTTATAAGCATAAGTCCCAAAAGGACATGTAAAAGTAGTCTTTTCCTGATCTTCAGGAGCTATATGAATCTGCAAATAACCTGTGTAACCATCTAAAAAGCAATAATGTGATTTACCTGACAGGCGATCCAGTATTTGATCAATAAATGGAAGGGGGTAGTGATCCTTACGAGTGGCTTGGTTGAGGCGCCTGTAATCAATGCAGACTCTCCAGGCGTTCTGTACTCGGGTTGCTATGAGCTCTCCATACTCATTCTTCACTGTAGTGACTCCAGACTTCTTGGGTACCACTTGTACTGAGCTTACCTATTCACTGTCTGAGATGGGGTAGATGATATCCGCCTCAAGTAGTCTGGTCACTTCCTTTTTGACAACCTCCAAGATAGTGGGATTCAGTCTTCTCTGGGGTTGACAAACAAGCCTTGCTCCCTCTTCTAAAAATATTCTGTGCTCACAAACTTGAGGGTTGATGCCTTCTATGTCTACCAAGCTCCATCCAATTGCTCTTTTGTGTTTCCTCAGCACACTGAGTAGCTGTTCTTCTTGTTGGGAAGTGAGTTCCCTTGCAATAATAACTGGAAACTTTTGCTTGTCCTCAAGGTAAGCATACTTGAGGTGCGGAGGGATGGGCTTTAATTCCAATTTCTGCTCATGGTCAGGCTCTGGATTATCTGGGGCTGGTGATAATGGTAAAGTGCCCTCATTGTCCTCCAAGAGTGTCCCCACACTTGGACCTTGTCCTGTGTACTTCTCTTCTAACTCCTCCTGGTGAACTTCAGCCACGGTTTCATCTATGATGTCACACTGGGAGATAGAAAGGTCATCCGGAGGGTTCTTCATAGCTCCGTTTAAACTAAATTTTACTATTCTGCCATCTATTTCAAAAGAATAAGTTCCAAAAAATGCGTCCAGCTTGAATTTTGAAGTCTTCAGGAATGGTCTTCCAAACAGGATTGATGATGGCTTTCCTGAGTTATTAGGGGGCATTTCCAGAATGTAGAAGTCAATGGGAAATGTGAGCCCCTTAATGCTCATTAATACATCTTCAGCAACTCCAACCACTGTAATAATACTTTTATCTGCTAACACAAAACGAGCTGCCGACCTTTTTAAGGGAGGGAGCCTCAAAGTATCATATATAGACAAAGGCATTATACTAACGCATGCTCCTAAATCACACATGCAGTCAGAAAATATCACACCACCAATAGTACAATTAACCATACAAGGACCTGGATCACTACATTTTTCAGGTATACTTCCCATTAAAGCAGATATAGAACTACCTAAAGGAATAGTTTCTAATTCATTAATTTTGTCTTTATGTATGCATAAATCTTTTAGAAACTTTGCGTATTTAGGTACCTGCTGACTAACATCAAAAAGGGGAACAGTTACCTCAACCTTTTTGAATATCTCTACCATTTTGGGATCAAGTTCCATCTGCTTCCTGGGCTTCCTGGCAATTTGTGGAAATGGAATAGGGAGAGCATTTTCTGCAGGGTCTGCCTCCTTGGGTGCTTCTTCTGTGGTTGAGCCTCTACTTCTTCACCTATGTCTTGTATCGCCTCTTCCTCTTCAGCATCCTCTACTTCTACCACCTCTTCAGTTGAGGCGTGTTCTGATGGGATTGGCTCCTCCTGATTCCTCTCTTGCAGTGTGGTTCCGAACCTTAGGGTGATGGCATTGATGCCACCCTTTGGATTGGGTAAAGGTTGAGAAAGAATTCCACTGGAGCTTGCATGTTGAGTGTTTGAAGTGTTGGGTGGTGCCAGCTGGGAGATGAGAGCTTGTATAGCGGATGCTCGTCACTCGGAGAGGAATTAGATTGAGTGATCTGCGGAACTTGTTGTTGGTTGTGCTGTGGTCCTTGGGACTGCCTCAGGTGAGGTGCTCTGTAAGGCTGGTTCTGGTTCTGCTGCCTGTTGTTGTTATTATTCCACTTCTGATATCCTTGATTGTCTCTGCCTCCTCTGTTATTTTTGTCCCTCCAATTCTGGTTAGAATTATCTCTCCAACCTTGGTTAGAATTGTCCTGCCATCTATGGTTGTAACTGCCACCTTGATTGTACCCTTGTTTGGGGCGGTCATAGAAGTTATGAGTGGCTGCCACAATGTTATCTTCCTGCTGGAGCTGTGGACATTCATCAGTATAATGGCTGTAATCAGCACAGATCCCACACACTCTCTGTGGGACTAACTGTTGGCTTTACTATACTTGTTGTTGACTCAACTGCATCTGCTTCAGTAAGTTGGTCATTTCACATATACTCTGAGTCAGAGCAGTAGTTTCTTTGCTAGAAGATAGCTCTGCAACAGCCTTTGACTGGCCTTGTTTCTGCCTGTGATTCCTTGTAGACTCAGCCAAGTCGCTGATCAATTGCCATGCCTCATCAGTGGTCTTGTACTTTTTCATAGACCCATTGCTAGCACTTTCTATTGTGGTCTTATCTTGGGGCCTCATGCCCTGTGTGACGTAGCCAAGCAACACTATCTTGTCAATCATATGGTGGGGACATGATTCCAGAAGGTTGTTGAAGCGTTCCCAGTATTCATAGAGAGTCTTGGATTCGTCCTGAACAATCATGGAAATGTCCTTCCTCAGTTTATCAGTAACTTCAGCTGGGAAGAATTTTTCCAAAAATTCTCTTCTAAGCGTATCCCAGTCAGAAACAGTTGCTGCGGGTTGAGTGTAATACCACTCTCTCGCCTTTCCCTCAAGAGAGAATGGGAAAGATTTTAACAAAATAGAAGTTTCATCTGCACCGTTGCGCCTGACAGTAGAACAGGCTGCTTGGAAATCCCTCAGGTGCTTGATAGGCTCTTGAGCAGATAAGACATGAAACTTAGGCATCAAGTTGAGTAGTGCAGTCTTTATTTCAAAGTCTGTAGCCACTGCTGGATGATGCGCTTGAAACGGTTGCATTGTGAAATCAGGGGCTCCAGCCTCCTGGATAGTAATTGTTCTAAGTCCTGCCATGTCACCTGCACGTAAACCAACCGAATCAGTAGAACGGGGGCTTGTTTCTTCCTCAAGTGACGTTTCAGATTCGCCCTCAGAGAGGACTAACCGACGCCGAGCTTGCCTTATACGTGAAATAGTACTTTCGATCTCAGGATCAAATACTGGAAAGCTTGGATCAGGAAGTGAACGCGTCATTTAACAAAAGAAACATGCATCTCATAGTAACAAAAGTAAAATAAAATGCAAATAAATAAATTCCAATCAATAACTTAGCACTCTATTGCAACTCCCCGGCAACGGCACCAAAAATTGACGTGGCGGAAATTGGTGAGTTAAGAATTTATTATAAGAGATACGTTGCAAGTACAGTTCTTAACCAACCGAAAATTCGCTTATCAATTTAGAAGGGGTTGTCGCAAAATTAAAATTAAAATACTAGGAGTATGAATCCCAGGTCGTCTCCCAACGAGTTGAAGAAATGTGTGCTATTTTATTAATCAGATGTTTTCTAAAATGGTTTGAGTTGATAAACAGGAAATTAAATCAGAGAAATTATGTAATTTAAATAAAAACCTTGACCGGGAGTAGATTAGTTGGAAGTCCTATCCTTGATGGAGTTCTTCTCAAGATAAAAGTGATAATTAAAGGTTGCCTGCTCAGTTATCCTTTATCAGGTAAAGGAAAGTTAAGCAAGTTGGAAGTCAATTTCTATTCACAAGTCCTAATCCTCTCCCTTGGGAAGGACTAGTGTCAGTGATTAGAGGGCGACCTAACTATTATTTTACTCTTGAGCATCCAACTCAAGGTCTTCCTGTCAATCAACTCCTAATCAAGTTATGGAACTACTCGCTCATTATATTTGTAAAACCCACGAAATAAGAAAAGGAAATATTGAAAGACATGATAAATAATAATCAAAAGGATCAATTAAAAATAAAAATAGTTCTTGTATTAATAAATTCTAGAAATAATCCAATAATAATTCTGAGTAAATAAAGGACATGGATAAGGAAACAAACTAGAATGACGAAGTCTTGACGGAGGTAATAACTCTTCTCAATATCCCAGTCCAAAAAGCAATAAAATCAAAATCCTAAGAACTATGAATGTGTAGAAAGAAAACCTAGAGGAAGAGTAAATTCATATCTAAAACTAAAATTATGCGGAATAAATGTTGTCCCCTGGTCTCTGCATGTTTCCTGGCTCTAATCTGCTTTTCTGGGCTGAAAACTGGGTCAAAATAGGGCCCAAAATCGCCCCCAGCGAATTTTGCAGATTCTACAGATCGCGCACGTCACGCGATCGCGTCGTCCAGGCGTTCGCGTCATCCAGCGTTTTGCCTTACCACGCGTGCGCGTCGTCCACGCCTTTGCGTTGCTTGTGCAGTTTCCAATTCGGGCGGTCGCGTGAGCCATGCGTCCGCGTCACTTCTCGCTGGTCATCTCCTCAATTTCTTGTGTTCCTTCCATTTTTTGCAAGGTTCTTTTCTAATCTCCAAGTCATTCATGCCCTATAAAGCCTGAAACACTTAACACACAGATCACGGCATTGAATGGAATAAAAGAGAATTAAAATACAAAATTAAAAGTCTCTAGGAAGTAAGTTTTCAACCATAAAGTATTTTTAGGAAGGAATTATAAATGCATGCTAATCATATGAATAAATGGGTAAAGATTTGATAAAACCACACAATTAAGCACAATATAAACCATAAAATAGTGGTTTATCAAAGATATATAAAAAAAACCGTTTTCAACCGCAGTGATCATCGCTTGTTTTATGATTTTTTTTCAAAAATCAACCATTATTTATCTGAAAAAATCTAAATTCATATTTTGTAAAAACTCCAAACCAAACATAATATACCATAACATTCCACTACTTACCAAAGAACCATTCCAATCAAATTTACCAAGACTTATAACGTACCCAAATCACCGCTTCCGGTCCAAACATAATCAAACATGGCCTCCGGCCCAAAAAATAATCAACCACGGCCTCCGACCCAAAATACAACTAATCAACACTCAACCACTATAATCCGAACCAACCAGTCACAAATACAAGTAATGAAGTTCAAACACAATCAAGAGTAAATACAACATGTCAATTAGCAGTTAAACAAAAATATTCACATAGACAAACCAAGTACAATATTCACACTCAAATAATGTCACATAGATGCATATGATGCATCTGTCCTATTGACTATAAGCTCACATGTCGGTTATTTTGCCAAACTCGACATAAATCCAGTCGGCAACTCCCAGATCAGTGTTGCGCATCCCCAGGAGAAATAATTCCGTGGGAGAGTGCCCTACCACCTTCTCCTAGAGGTATATTCAGGGAGAAATATTCTTTGGGATAGTGTCTTACCACCTTCCCTTGAATACCGTAAAATTCTGTGGGATAGTGTCCTACCACCTAAAACCAGAGAGAGACGTGGGAGAAATATTCCGAGAAAAAGTGTCCTCCCACCTTCCCCACATCCGTGCTGCAAACACATTCCAAAGAGGAATAATTTCGTGAGAGAGTGCCCTACCACCTTCTTCTAGAGGTATTATCAGGGGGTAATATTTCGTAGGATTAGTACCCTACCACCTTTTCCTGAAGGCAGTACCACATTCACAAACACACAAGAGGGATACAACCATCGTCCTTGCTCAAACACAAATCAAATTTCAATGATGTTTCTAATCAGAATCAGAATCCACAATCCTTTAAAATCTTAACCCGGAGCAAGTAGGACTAAGTCACAACCCTTGCTTCCTACTCAGGTGTTTCAAATATCAAATTTCTTTAGCATGTTAAATCCATCTTTCTTTTATAAAACTCATTTTCACCAAATTAGAAGTCCCAAATTAAATTCAATAATCCATTTCTTCAATTCCATTTGAAATACTCCAAAAGCATAATTCTCAAATCACTTTCAATTTTAATCAAGTACCCAAAATCACTTTTAACTTCATTCTTAAGTTCAACTTTAAAGTATTCCCATAATTCTTAAAAATATCAACTTAACATAACCATAAAAATCACATTTTATTTAAAACATGTTCTTAAAACCGATTTCAATTTCATTTCTAAGTTTAAAATATTCCGTTGCGTCAAATCAAATTCAAATAAAATAATTCTTCAATCCAAAATTTTCAAATAACACTTCAAACGAAGTATTTAATTTTTATAAAAATTTCAGTAGCACCTCTCCTAAAACTTGGACTTTACTACTCATCAAGGGTTCCATCAACCACAACAAATCACTAACCCTTTTCTAAACAACGATCAAAACAACAAGGTTCTCAATTTATTCAATTTAGTAACCAAAATAATGTTATCAATATAACCAAAATTTATAGCAATTACTCAGTCTTAAATATCAGAAAACAGCCACAATCCAACCATCATTATAATAATTCCAAACCAAGCATAAACCCAACTCAATTCATCAATTACTCACCATATTTTAGTTCCAGAACTAACACATTATTATCATACAACCGGTTCAACAACAACCAACTCAACAAATTAGAATAATCAGCCTTCTCAATCAATCAATAAATCAATTAGGTAAAATTTTTACATTTATCCAAAATAGTTCAGTTCAATTCATAAGACTCACAAAAATACAGAGATATATTTTTTGCACCGATATCAATATATAACAATTCTTGAAAGTAAAATGAGTTTAAGAAAAAGCTCTTACCTCGAGTAGTCAAAATCCAAAAGCTATAAAAGACGTCAAAACCCCTCTTTCTCCTGGCCCGCAATAGCAGCAGCCGTAACCTCAACTCCACTCCGCTTTTGCAGCAACTGTAACAACTTTAATCGCACATGCAAAAACCGAAACTCAACCATATGGTAATAACACCGCAAAAACCTTAGCAACATATAACAAAAACTGATTTTCAAGGGTTCCAGAACGAAAACATATACTGTAACTAAGGAGGAACGACTAACCAAACAGCAGCGGCTCAAGCAATGGTTTTGGCGGCTAGAGGTATGGTAGTGAGGTCCCCGCAGCTCGACGGCGAGCTCCAACGGCGGCGGAAACCCCTTCTTCTCCTTCCCTGGTCTGTTCTTCCCTTCTCTGGTGTCACTCTCACTTGCTCTCTCCTTTCCCAGTGACGACAAACCAACAATAGCAGTGATGAATCGGCGGCGATGGAGGCATGGCAACGACGAGCTCCATCCCCCTCCGCGACTCTCTCTCTCTCTCTCCTCGTGCATCTTGCTCGACGACACACTCTCTCTCTCGGCCTTCCTCCCTCGCGTGTCTTTTTCTTCTGGCGATGTTGACAATGACGGTGAGGCAGCAACAGCGGCGCCTCCTCTCCCTCGCGTGTGTCACTCTCTCCCTCACCCCCAGCCCAACTTCAGTCTCTCTCTTCCTCAGCTCAATTCGGCGGCTCGGTGGTGGCAGCGGTGATAGGACACGACGGCGGTGGCGAGGTAGCAAGCTCCTCCCTCCTTTTTCTCTTCTGCGTGTGTGGGTGTGTGCAAAAAGAACGGGGTGGCAGCTGGTGATGTTAGAGGTATTAGGTGTTAGGGTTAGGGTTTTTGGAAGGTATAAGGATGATTTTGTATTTTCTAATAAAAATAGGAGTAATGTAATAATTGAAAACGAATTTTAATCCAACACTAATTATAAATAAAAATACTATTATTTTTAATTACCAAAATTTTAAATCATAAATAAAAAAATTTTTAATTTAATATAAAAATTTCTAAAAATATAATTCTAATAAAT
>NC_029788.2:21939713-21943184 GCF_000816755.2 Arachis ipaensis
CAATAGAAAATTAAGTAATAATAATAATAATAATAATAATAATAATAATAATAATAATAATAATAATAATAATAATAATAAATTTAAATTTTTGTTTCTCAAAATAGTTTTTAATAAATAATTTAAATTAATAAAATAAGTCATAATTTAATTAAATTTTAATAATTATAAAATTTTAATTAATTATTTTTGGTAAAATAATTTTTTTTAAAACAAAATCTCAATATAATATAATAAATTATAAATAACTTATTATTTAATTTTTAAAAATCTGGGGTCTTACATTATCTATGTCTCTCATAGCTCTATCTTCTCTCAGCCTCAAGTTTGTCGTCTATTACTTCCCAGCAACGGCGGCGTCTCCAACAATGACAGATTCCTCTTCTTCCAACAACATCTCCTAATCCTTTACCCTAATTGATTGTTGCTGATTTAAGAATTTATGATTTCATTGAGATTTATCTATTTATTGCTATTCCACTTGATTTTGATAGCCTCGACAGGATGTCGAATTAAGCTTGTATCAAGATCTCAATTCGGGGAGCAGATACTACTCCTCTGAAAAAGAGTAGACTCAACTTGTGAATTTTTTAATATTTGTGTCGAAAAGTGTATAAAATTCTCAATAATATTAAACTATGGCAAATAATGTAAAGATTTGCAATAAAAAATATATAAAATAAATAAAAACTTTAAATAACCAAGAAAGTAAATTCATAATTAAAAGAAAATAAAATACTTGAAGAAAGAAAAAAAAATGCTCAAAGAAAATAAAGATAAAATAAATTAACAGAAAAAGAAAGAACAAAGGAAATAAAAGAAAAGAAACAAATGAAATAAATAAAAAAAATAGACTCTAGACACTCACATGCACTTGCATTCCATTATTCTCTTTAGCGTTAGTGTAACTTAGATTTTTGTAGAGTTTTGTGTGATGGTGAAGTTTTTATATTAAAGTATCTGATTTCTTTTGAAGTTCACATATTTATAGATCACAAGGATAGATTTGCAGAATGTTATCTCTTTCCACGATTTACTTTTCTCCCTTTTCTCAGGCTCTCATAACCAACGATTTTGCTTTGACTGTAAAGGACCTTGTTTTCTACGAAAAATACCCTATGTCCTTGCATTTTTACCTTAATCTCCAAGACTCACGTTCTGTCAAATTAAACCATGTATAATTATAAAATTTCAACTTAGATTCTTTTCAACTCGTCTCATCTCATAATCGACATTCTATTTTTTTATGGTCGAGTTCTCACTCCGTCGAAATTTTGACCACGTGTGATCAATCGATTTTGAAATAGATCCTTTTTTACTCAATTCATATGAGTCAGTCGACACCCAATTCTATCATAGCCAAATTTTGTAACCAGTCGAAATTTTGTACTAACACTTATTAATTTAAAAATTTGTTTAAATTTCTGATTTAAAAATTTAAGTCCTTTTGAATTTGGCGGACTGGCCCAAGTGTAGTGGCGAGTAGGGCTGGAAGTGAGTCAAGCCAGCTCATAAGTCAGCTCGAGCTCGATTCGTTAACAGCTCAATAAGCTAAGCTCATGAGCTGATGAGCCAAGCTTGAGCCTGGAATTGAGCTCATAAATTAAATGAGCCGAGCTTGAGTTTGGATAAGCTCAGCTCATTAGCTCGTGAGCTGGCTCGATTATATATATATATATATATATATATATATATATATATATATATATATATATATATATATTATAACAATCTTAATTATTTAATATTTATATTTATTTTTTACATATAATTTTAATATAGGACATAAATAAAAAATTTATAATTTATTGATAGATAAACAATATATAAAATTGATCTTTTCAAATATTTTTTAAAATATATAAGTTATAATTTATTGATATAGAATTATAGATTATGTATTTATGTTTCTCTTATTTGAGCCAGCTTGTGAGCTCGAGCCAGCTCGTGAGTTTTTGGTGAGCCGAGCTTGAGCTTAAGAAATAAGCTCGATTGTTAATGAGTCGAGTCGTGAGCCAAATTCAATTTTCGTGAGCCGAGCTTGAGCTTGGTCTAGCTCGACTCAACTCGGCTCACTTCCAGCCCTAGTGGCGAGAACGGATAGCTCGGTTTGATACCCCTACAATTAAATTGTCTTAGGTTCAAATTTTACAAATAATTAAATTCTTGAAATATAGATTAAATTTGCTGGATCCTGGATGATGAGAGAGTATGTGAAAATTATTATCCAGAAAAATGCCAATCAATGCTACCTACCAACTACGTGTCATGAACATCAAAATTAAAGTAACGGAAATCTGTACGTATATTTGCCTGTCCCACATATTTTTGTTCCAGTTAATTCCAAATATGAATAATCCTATTGGCCTTATTATGTACCCTTGTCGAAGAATCGAATTTATACACTCTCTCGCCAAAAAAAGTGAAAAACCTAAGAATATAGTCAATAGTCATCTTTCTGTTACGATGATGGCAACACTTGCATCAAAAAACGTGACGCAATAATAGTTTTCGCATATATATATATATAAGCCATCACTACCTATATATACAGATTCACATTTATTATTAAAATCCAATAAACATTTGATCCTACCAAATTGGAGCACAAAAGTTTTTCTCTTTTATTAAAAAGAACTTGTTAGTTAGTTGTAAGAGTGGCTAAATAGAGAAGTACATGGCGGATGCGGATAGGCCAGAGAAAGATTCCGGCGGCGGCGAAGAAACGAAGTACCGCGGCGTGAGGAAGAGGCCGTGGGGGAAGTATGGAGCCGAGATAAGGGATCCATCGAAGCCTACCGGAAGGATGTGGCTTGGGACATTCGACACGGCTGAGGAAGCCGCCAGAGCTTATGATCGAGCCGCCATTGCTTTGAGAGGTGGCCTTGCCATCCTTAATTTTCCGGATGAATATCATTCTCATCTCCCATTTATAGCTTCTTCTTCTTCTTCTTATTATTCTTCTACTTCTACTTCCATTGGATCAAGTTCTTCTTCTTCCAGTGCACAACAACGTAGGGAAGTTATTGAGCTTGAATGTTTGGACAATAAGGTTTTGGAGGATCTTCTTGAAGAAGAAGAAAGGAACAGAAGGAAATACTAATCCTAGAGCAGAACCTTCGTTAATTAGCTTGGGAGGAAAATCTTATCTTTTCTATTTTCCTAAAAAATTATTTCTTAAACATAGTTATTATCGTATTCAGAATGACATATTCTCTGTGCCTTGAATAACACACCGAGGATATATCATTTTGAATTATAATAATTTTATATTTGAATAATAATAATAATAATAATATTTTTGTTGTTTACATTAGTCATTAATAAATGTGTTTGTCCCTTCATATTTGGAGGTTTGATGTTCAGGGGGAAACCGCACTTTTTAATTTTTGTTTATTTGTCTTTTGTGTGACTTTTCTCTTCAGTTTCTGCACTTGTCAAATACTTCACGTGATGATGTTGACTGAATTA
>NC_029788.2:21943743-21944944 GCF_000816755.2 Arachis ipaensis
TATTATCCTGTGCAATAAATTAAATACTACATTATTACATTAGTAATTTTTTTGAAATACATTAAGAGACCAGGATTTAACTGCCTAACTAAAGTGGTGTCAACTCCGATGAAACTACTCCCAGTTAGTTGACTAATCAAGTGTGTTTGTACAAAGAAATTTTAGAAACGGATATAATTTTTTCTTTTACAAATTTAGATTTTTTTTTATTAAATTCATTTGTTTAGAATTTTGCGAAATTTTTAAATTTTTTAAAAGATTCATAATATGTTTGATAGTTTAAAAAAGAAAAAAAATAAAAATATTAATTTTGCTTTTTTTATTTCTTTTATTTTAATATTTAATTATATATCCAGACTAAAAATTTTAAATTATGTCCAAACGTTACGTATAGTTGTCTTTGTATAAAATTACAGGCGTGCTATACATCAGTCTTTTTGGCATATAAGTTTATACAAATTGGTCCAAGTCTAACAAAAACAACTATCAATTTAGATTACGTGTAAACACGCGTTTCCTCAATTCTTGAATAATGCAAACGGTTCTTTTTCCTTAATCAAAATCGCAACGCTCAAAATTCAAACAACGATCAAAATCTCTCAAAAATCTCTCAAAATCGTCGCAAAAAGTGAAGGAAGTTTCAAAACTGAATTCAAAAAGAATTATAAAAAATGAAATAAGATGAAGAAGAAGCAACAACAGAAGATGAGAAGGAAGAAGAGAAAGAGTTTTGAATTTTGCAGAATTTATCGGTTCAAATCCACAAAAAATTTTTAAACAATAATCTACCGAAATTTGCTACAACTATACAAAAATGTTTCCTTTAATGCTGCATTTTTTTTCTTATTTCTTTCTTTTTTATAGTTGAATAAATGTAAGTTCATCTTTTTTCTAAGTAATTTTGCAGTATTAC
Source organism: Arachis ipaensis (assembly GCF_000816755.2). NCBI lineage: Eukaryota > Viridiplantae > Streptophyta > Magnoliopsida > Fabales > Fabaceae > Arachis > Arachis ipaensis. The sequence goes on from NC_029788.2 coordinate 21,944,657, forward strand.
GTGTTTCTTCTTCTTCGTTTGATTTTTTTGTTTTTATTCTTGTTAAGAGAGTAAAACAAGAAGAAACTTGAGAAGGTAAAATAAGAAGAAAAAGATGAATAAGAAAAAAAAAAGAAGATGGTGATAATGATGAAAATAAAAAAGAAGAAGAAGCAGCAGAAGATAAAGAAAGAGGAAGAGGAAGAGTTTTGAATTATGAGAAGTTATTAGTACAAATCCACCGAAAATTCTTAAACAATACACATAAATGTCTTAAACAATCCACGAAAATTTATTGCAAATACACAA
>NC_029788.2:21945867-21946382 GCF_000816755.2 Arachis ipaensis
ACATTTAATTCAAACCATCAATGATGAATAACATTTTTCACAAACAAAAACAACATTATTCACCTACCGAATCATAAACTACTAACGAAAACATTAATTACAATCGAACCACACCTCAACCACTTGATTGGATTCAAAATAATAATCCACTTCGTTATGGTTCAATTGACAATCTGAACTTAAATCATTCATTATAAACTGATTTTAGAGCTTGATTTTAAAAATTTAGAGAACGAAAGAAATCGCAAAAAACGAAGAAAGAGAAGAACGAAGAGAAACGCAAAGATAGAAGAAAATGTAAATCGAAAACGTTGAGGAAATTCGAAAAAGGAAACGAAATTCTTTCGAAAAAGATAGTTATATATTCACGCGTTGATTGAAAAGTTGGTTAGATAATAACGCGTGAGGTGAATTAAATTAAAGAAACTTGTATAAATTTGTATGTGTAAATAATTTGTATATGAAAAATATTTAATAAAATTAATAATTAAAAATTATCAAATAATATTTTAATT
>NC_029788.2:21946721-21948124 GCF_000816755.2 Arachis ipaensis
TTATTTTTACTGTTGATTTGATCTATTTTTGCTTAGAAAATCTTGGCTTCAAAAACCGTAAGGAGTAGCCAAGAAGCAATAGCTCAAATGGCATAGTTTATACTCAATTAAGAGGTTGCGGGTTCAAGTCTTCATATTTTCGGTAAAAAAAGAAAAAAAAAACCGTAAGGAGTACAGACGTACGGAAATGAAGGCCTTAATATTTTAAGTAAGGGAAATGCTAGGTGTTTTTTAAAATTCAGCTTTCATTCCGTCTTTAAATTTAAATAATATTATTTAATTAACGGTATGATTAGGTATTTTTTAAAAATGATCATTTAAACAATTTTTTAAATAAATCTTAAGGGTTTTAATTATTAACCTACACATCTAAAGTCCCTAACAGAAATCATATTTTAAACTAATATGTTAGATATATTTTCATTGAATAATATCTAAAAAACTTAGCTTAATTATTCATTTTAATAATTTTGAAAATGTTAATAAAAAAATAAGAAATATTAGATATGTTTTTATCGAATAAAATATAAAAAAATTAGTTTTATTTTTAACGTTTAACTTTAAATTTTAGATTTATAATTTTGGATGTGTTTCAAACATATTTTATATATAAGTTAATAATTTTAGATGTATAATAAATAAAAAAATAACCAATTTTTACAAATGTAAACGCCGTCGTCCATGGGTGAGGCAGAGGAGAGAGATCCGGGAGGAAGGGAGGATCGGGACCTGACCAGCCACCGCGCACAGTTGCCGCTCCTATCGCCGGCCATCCTCATCAAATCCGCCGCCTCCGAAGCTTCTGGCCGCGACTTCTGACCGCGCCTCTACCGCCGGAGAGCGCTGCTGCCACCGAAAAACGCCTTTGAAGCCTGTGTATGTTGGAAACTGCCGCCAGAACCCCTGTCTTCTTGGTAAGCACTTTGTTTCTGAAACTTCTTGAAATCAATGTTCCGTTGCAATCTGTTGGAGATTCTGAGATACTGGTACCGTAGGTTTGGATTCCGGTATTTGCGCGTCGAAATTAAGGTTGTTATTGAACCACCGGAGCTTCGGGGAGTGCCGGAGCTGCCGCCTGATCGGTTCAGAGGGTCGCTGCTGCTTTGTTTCTCGTGGTGAGGTTATTTGATTCTATTTCAATTTATCGTAAATGTTCCATTACTAATTTCGTTCTGTTCCACTCAATATCAATTTCGCTTTAAATTCCAATTTATGTCAGAAAAGTGTTGTTGCCGCGATTCTTGATGCCGCTGTTGATATTGTCTGAAAATAAACAAGGTTGCTACCGCTGCTGTAAAATTGAAAATAAACAAAAGAGGAATTGATAAGTCTAACTACTGAGCTTTGACTAAATCGAGGTAGGGGTTTTTCTTAAAATCTAATTTACATTACAGAGTTGTGAT
>NC_029788.2:21948155-21956402 GCF_000816755.2 Arachis ipaensis
TTTGCTTGAGTTTGAACTTGTTTTGGTTTGCCTAATTGCTAAACTGTTCGTAACTGCTACTTGGACTATTTGCTGTAACTGCTGCCTACTTGTGCTTTTCTTGTCTGTCTTGCCTGTGTTTGTCCTGGCGTGCTACATTTGAGATTGAACTTTGGTGCTATATTAATGATTGTGTTGTTTGATTGCGTGGTTAGTTTCTGATTGAAAGTTTCTTATAAGAAAAGAAAGGTTTCGGATTTCTGAAAGATTAAACATTGTTTCTTTGAAAATGTTTTGAACAATTACCTATTGGTTTTTAAAAGATTCATAAGGCAATGATAATCACTGAGCTTGAAAACAGTTTTCTTATAAAATATCTTCTTATGACAACTTTGAAACTCCGTGGTGAGCCCGTGTGGTTAGGTTCTCCCCCCTACAGCTTTACCTTTTCAGGAACCAGATGAAGAGGCATTAAGGAGTGTTATACTGCGTTTGGTTTATATATTGTTGTATTAATTAGATTATTTTTTTTCCTCATCTTTGTTATTACAAATTTGTAAGAGGGATAGGAGTTGTATGTTTTATATGTATATTATATTATGAGTTATTATGTAAGGAGTTTTGTATATGAATCTATGCCTGCTTGTATTTTTGCTAAGATAAAGTATTTATTTCCGGTTTTTGAAGAAATCAGCGATACAGTGTCGAGTCACAGGCTCCTATTTTAGTATTTAGTATGTAAAGTAGTCGTAATACTTCTTGCTATCAGAGTGGCACAGCCGGAAGCGTGACTTCTGATAGTGAGGGTGTTACATTATGGTATCAGAGCAGTCTTTCCTGTAGAGCCTTGGGAATGGACTGATTATGCTTCAATTGCATACTCTGAGAGTATGTCATGTAGTAGGTCTTGTTTGAATAATGAGAATTAGAGCTTTATGCACATGACGGTCTATTGATTAATGCCATTAGTCTTGCATTGCATAATTCCTGGTATTAAGTTTGGCCGGCTTAACACTAGTGAATTATGTATATGGAAGCACCAATGGGTTATCATAGATAATATGCGAGTCATAGGTAATGCGAATTGCGGGTTTTGGGAACGTTAGGAGTTAATTCTTGAGGTTACTCGGTTAGGTGTCTTGAACTCTGCGAATATCACGTATCTTATTCCTGCTTGGTATGCTCTAAGTTTCTTGTCTGCGATACTTTTCTTGGAAAGTGAACAGATTATCTTTCAATCATACTCTCTTGTTCACGTATGCTTTTGTTTGATCCTAACTACATATGCCTGTTTAAAACTCTCGGTGTATTTACCTTCTTTATTTAGGCACTTCTTTTTGAATCATGTATTTTTTTATATACATTTAAATCTGTTTTGATGCCGGACACCTTTTTAAGTTCATATTTTGAGTCCTTTGTAAATAAATTGTAATTTAGTTTTCCTCTTATTTGATAATAATTACAGCCATTCTTTAAATCTTAACAAAACCGTTTCTGATTTGAAATACACAACCGCTTTTAATTTGATATGTACTTCTTTATATAAATGTTGAAAGTTCCTTATACAGTTTAAAACTAGTTTTTTCCAATACCTTGCCTGTTTCTTTACTGATTTATGGAAATGTATATATACTTCAAATACAATTTGATTTTCTAACAATTTTATTATAGTTTTTACGAATATCCTTATTTGACTATATATTTAGATATTTTTCAAAGAAAGGTTTTTGTCTCTTTCCAGTTGGTTTTGTTTGGTAAGCTTCACCTAATTTATTTTTATTCGAATTTGGTTTAGCATACTATATTATTTATGCAATTGTTGTTCTTACAAAAAAATGTTGGACTCATGTCTTTATTCTTATGAATGGACCAATTTCTTTTTTAAACTTTTTATTTTTGTGGATGTCATATTTAATTCTGTTTTTAACTACTCTTTTATTTTTTTTTAACGTTACCATTAGTCTTAGTTTTCCATTTCTTGTGAAACTCATTCTCATCCGAGTCAACTTTAATTTGTTTCCATCTAATGCACCATTTGTCCTTTTATTTGTCTTTCTTTAGTCAAAGGTTCTTTCTTGAGAATTTTCTATTGATTGAGTTGTCTTCCTGGCACGTTTTGTATTCCTTTAGACCAATTGGAAACTCATTTGATAATCCATACCCAGTGAGTTCTTGTTTGGATTCCCTTAATTTAAAGATCCTTTCTTCCATGGGCTGATTTCGTTTTAAGCACATCGTGATCTTCTTAAATGATACTTGCGAGGGTGTTATTTCAGGTATACTTTCAGAATTTTGTTTTGAACCATTTTTGAAAAAGTTTTGAATTCTTTTGAAGAAATTTAAGTTTTGAATCAACTTTTTAAGTTGTTAAGTTTCTTCTTAAGCTTTTCGTTTCTATGAGTGACATGCTTTATGAATCCTAATTGAAATCCTTCGATTTAAGTTTTTTTCTTAAAATGAGTTAGTTTCCTTTTTAGCACATCTTAATATTATTGAACATCCTTATAAAGTTGTGACTTCAAGTATATTATTGAAGTTTTGATTTAAACCTTTTTAAACAAGTTTCGATTTATTTTTATGCAAAGTTGTCCCTGACTAGAATTGCTTTACTTGAGCAGTGCCTCTCTTTGGTGTGATTTGAACTTGTTTTGGGGCGATACATCTATTGAAGTTTTAATAAAATCGTTTTCAATTTAGCTTACAGTCCTTTACCTTATAATCTGAAAATTTCTATGTGATTTAAACCTGTTTGATTGTAATGCATCATCTTTTCTTTTATGAGTAAAACTTTATCTCGGATTTTCTTCCAACAGGATTATAGTTTTCATACATGCTTAAAAAAGAAGAGAAAATACAATTTTGCTCTTAGCCAAATTAATTTTTCCATTTACAAAGTTTGTGTAATCTATTTCCACTTGAATTTATATTGAAATAATGCCACATTTACATTTTTATTACTCTTTTGAAGGATGTTTGTTACCCATTTTCTCTTTTAGAACATGAAATGATTTCCCCTTAAGTTTCCATTCTTTACGAACAATGCATTTGAAAATATTTTTAACCATACTCTTGAGTTCTATAAACTTTGTCTTTGGTTTGGATATACTTCTTCTGCAAACCTCATATTTACTTGACTCAGCTTGAATTCGTTTCAAAATGCTGCATTGTTTTTCATCTTATTGGTCTTATCAAATTCCTTCGATTCAAGAGTTACCCTTAAAGATATTAGTTGACTCTCTTTCCAGCACTCTTTATTACTTGTTCATCCTTGTTTACTTGTGATTTCAGCAATTCTTTCAAATTTTCGCGAACACGGTTCTTGTCGCTTTTCTTCCTTTTCTATGGTCTACTATCCTTCTGAGTATACTCGAGATTAGTTTTGGCATCTTGTGTGACCATTAGACTTAGTAAACGACACATTAGTCCTTTAGGACACGTTTAGTTAATGCAATAGGTGAAACTCATAAGTGTACGACATCACAGGGAGTTGTGAAACCTTGTTTTACGTGAAAGAGTTTTGTTGTTGTGGGACTTATAACCAGTAGTAAGGATTGCAAAGTGTTTAACAAAGTTGAGAACTTTCGGATGAGTTGCTCAATGAAGTACGGTTAAGAATGGTGGAGATAAATTATGTTGAAGTTTGAATAATTGAATCCCTAAAGTTGATATAAGATCAGTATGTGGACGTTAAGCACATCATTTTAACCCCAACTTGTGTTATAACCTTTTGCTGCATTGCTTTACCATCACATGTTTGAAACATATCATCTTGTACATCAAGCCTATCTTGTAACTTCTGTTTCGCATCACACTTATATCCTTTATAACTTTATGCCATACGAAAATTCTGGTATTTGAAACTATATGAATATATATACTGAGAACTTTTTACCTTTTCTTTAAATAAGTTCAAGAGTGAAGTAATATGAAATCTCTTTTATTTTGTATCAATTTTCGAGGACGAAAATTTTATAAGGTGAGAAGGATGTAAGACCCAGAATTTTCAAATAAATCTTGTTATGAATTAATTTCAACTCATTTAATTCATTAGAAATTTTATCTTCAGAAATTATTTTATTAAAGCTAATTAAATCAAAAATTAAATCAAGTTTTGATAATTAATTAAAATTTTACCTAATATTATCATTTTTGAATTATTATCTATATTTAAATTATAAAATTAGTAGTTACAGAATGACAAAAATATTTATGTGAATTAAATCAAATAATTGATATTTTTATGATTTAATACCTCAAATTTTAGGAATAAAGAAAATTAATTTTATTATCTTGTAAATTCAATTAGAGATTTTGATTTTAAACCAATTAGTATTTTAATACAACAAATAATATTTTAAAATAATTTTAAAGATTAAATTAGATTCCAAATTAACACTCTATACCCTAATTTGATTAAAAATAACCAAAATTCTCAGACTCACTCTTCTAACCCTAATGTTATTACATTTTTCCCCTTCCTCCTTATTTCAGCACCGCCATACCCTTTCCTCAGCTTCAGAAAATCAGGAAAAAGAAAGAAAGGGAAAGAAAGATGGGATCGGAGGAAGAGAAGAGAGAAAGGGAGAAGGGAGAGAGAGGGAGACGGCGCCATCGCTGTGCCGTCGGAAGGGAGATTCGAGAGAGCGAGCACCGAGTTGAGGGAGCAGAGAAGCCGCGCCGCCGCTGCACCATGCCTCGCGAACCATTGCCGCGTCGTGTCTATCGCCGTCCTCGCAGGCTCCTGTCACAGCCACTGTCCCTGCCGCGAAGTCCGTCGCCGTTGCTGCAGCTGTCAGCGCCGTCGTCCATGGGTGAGGCAGAGGAGAGAGATCCGGGAGGAAGGGAGGATCGGGACCTGTCCAGCCACCGCGCACAGTTGCCGCTCCTATCGCCGGCCATCCTCATCAAATCCGCCGCCTCCGAAGCTTCTGGCCGCGACTTCTGACTGCGCCTCTACCGCCGGAGAGCGCTGCTGCCACCGAAAACCGCCTTTGAAGCCTGTGTATGTTGGAAACTGCCGCCAGAACCCCTATCTTCTTGGTAAGCACTTTGTTTCTGAAACTTCTTGAAATCAATGTTCCGTTGCAATCTGTTGGAGATTCTGAGATACTGGTACCGTAGGTTTGGATTCCGGTATTTGCGCGTCGAAATTAAGGTTGTTATTGAACCACCGGAGCTTCGGGGAGTGCCGGAGCTGCCGCCTGATCGGTTCAGAGGGTCACTGCTGCTTTGTTTCTCGTGGTGAGGTTATTTGATTCTATTTCAATTTATCGTAAATGTTCCATTACTAATTTCGTTCTGTTCCACTCAATATCAATTTCGCTTTAAATTCCAATTTATGTCAGAAAAGTGTTGTTGCCGCGATTCTTGATGCCGTTGTTGATATTGTCTGAAAATAAACAAGGTTGCTACCGCTGCTGTAAAATTGAAAATAAACAAAAGAGGAATTGATAAGTCTAACTACTGAGCTTTGACTAAATCGAGGTAGGGGTTTTTCTTAAAATCTAATTTACATTACAGAGTTGTGATGAATAGATATTGATGCAAAAAGATATATTTATGTGATTATATTTGTCTTATGGATGTAATAGATTGTTGAACTGGATTATTGGGTGCTTGATTGCTTGAGTGAAGTACGGTTGTTGATAAGAAATGGATTTGAAAAGTTATTTACTTGATTATTATAAAAAGTGATTTTCTTCGTTTGAAGTTAAACCGGTTTGATTTTGAGTCGGTCTGATTTTATAAATAATTTAATATTTGAGCTGGTTTGACTTTAGAAAGAGTTTCATTATTGGAATTGGTCTGATTTGAAAATACTTTGATAATGGAATTGGTTGAATTTTGGAAAGTGTTGAGATTTGGAAATGGTTGAGAAAGGATTTGAGAAATGTTTGAATGGGACCCGAAAAGGGTGGCAGTGTCCGAGTTTTAAAGAAAATGCTGCCGAAATTTTATAAAATTGGAAGCTTTATTTGAAGTAGTTAATTAAAAAGATTTGTTTTTTAAACGTTCTATGCTTCAAGATTGATTTATTTATCAAAGAAAGAATTATGTTTTGAATTAGGACTGTTAATGAATGGGATAGAAAGAAGGATGATGAGAATTGATGAGGATTTTTCTTGAAATATGGTTTTTGAATGAAGTTGGAAATGAGATTTGGATTAATGAATGATTATGATGTTAAGAATGTTGAGATATGATCTTTGAATTATTTATATGGCTTATGAATTTGAAATATCTGAGATACGAGGTTCCCTGGATTAAGTGCCGTGGCTTGCCACCACGTGTACCAGGTTGAAAACTCGATACTCTGTTGACCCTACGATGTAAGTGTGTGACCGAGCACTATATAAATTCCCGGGAATGTTACCCCCATTGAGTAATATTGATTATTTGAGAAAAAGCTATGCATAGACTTTTGGGGATGCACGTCGGGGGACAGTCTAAGTACAATTCAGACTTGTCGGGTTGGCTGGATAACCGACAGATGAGCCTCATTAGCCATAGGACAGGCATGCATCATATGCATTTGTATGCTTTGCTTGAGTTTGAACTTGTTTTGGTTTGCCTAATTGCTAAACTATTCGTAACTGCTACTTGGACTATTTGCTGTAACTGCTGCCTACTTGTGCTTTTCTTGTCTGTCTTGCCTGTGTTTGTCCTGGCGTGCTACATTTGAGATTGAACTTTGGTGCTATATTAATGATTGTGTTGTTTGATTGCGTGGTTGGTTTCTGATTGAAAGTTTCTTATAAGAAAGGAAAGGTTTCGGATTTCTGAAAGATTAAACATTGTTTCTTTGAAAATGTTTTGAACAATTACCTATTGGTTTTTAAAAGATTCATAAGGCAATGATAATCACTGAGCTTGAAAACAGTTTTCTTATAAAATATCTTCTTATGACAACTTTAAAACTCCGTGGTGAGACCGTGTGGTTAGGTTCTCACCCCCTACAACTTTACCTTTTCAGGAACCAGATGAAGAAGCATTAAGGAGTGTTATACTGCGTTTGATTTATATATTGTTATATTAATTAGATTATTTTTTTCCCTCGTCTTTGTTATTACAAATTTGTAAGAGGGATAGGAGTTGTATGTTTTATATGTATATTATATTATGAGTTATTATGTAAGGAGTTTTGTATATGAATCTATGCCTGCTTGTATTTTTGCTAAAATAAAGTATTTATTTCCGGTTTTTGAAGAAATAAGCGATACAGTGTCGAGTCACAGGCTCCTATTTTAGTATTTAGTATGTAAAGTAGTCGTAATACTTCTTGCTATCAGAGTGGCGCAGCCGGAAGCGTGACTTCTGATAGTGAGGATGTTACAACAAACATACATTTTAATAATTTTAAAAGCATTAATGTTCAAATAAGTAACTATAAAATTCAACAAATAATAAAAAATAAAAAATATTAGATGAGTTTTTATTGAATAAGATATAAAAAAATTAATTTTATATTTAACGTTTAAATTTAAATTTTTTATTTATGATTTTGGATGTGTTTCAGAAATATTTTATCTATCATTTAATAATTTTAGATGTGTTACAATTGAAAACAAAAACAAATTTTTACAAACATACATTTTAATACTTTTAAAAGCATTAATATTCAAATAAGTAACGAAAAAATCTAACTATTAAAAAAAAGAGAAATATTAGATGAGTTTTTATCGAATAAGATATAAAAAATTAATTTTATTTTTAATGTTTAAATTTAAATTTTAGATTTATGATTTTGGATGTGTTTCAAAAATATTTTCTGTATAACTTAATAATTTTAGATGTGTTATAATTGAAAAAAATAATTTTTAGGAACATACATTTTAATAATTTTAAAAGGTAATGAAAAAATCCAACTAATAATTAAAAAAATTGTTGAAAACTATAAACCTTTATCAAATTTTTATTTGTTATCTTTTTTTCTTTCGAATATCTGTCATTGCTCTTTTATTTATCTTTAATTCAGTTTAATTATTTTTTGTTGGTGGTCATCTCTAATCATTCTAGAGATAAATATTAAAAAATAAAAAAAGAAAGAAAATAAGAGTAAAAAAGAAGAAAAGAATATTGATGTATAAAATGATAATTCATTTTTTGTTTAATTCAAAAATTGATATAATCTTATTAAAATTTCATTCGACAATGATGATGAATGAGTTTTGAGTTAGCATGCAAGTCACTCAAAATAGGAAGAAAATAGCACGACTCATCTAATAATAATAATAATAATAATAATAATAATAATAATTTTTTTGAAAG